>NC_053024.1:362728812-363028812 GCF_003073215.2 Triticum urartu
CTTTTAGGGTGGCCCTCAGGATACAAAGGCTCCTGAGTCATTTTACCACCTCTAATCATAACTCTAACAACATTATCATTCTTATTATTTAATTCATTGGGCAAATCATTCTGAGCTTTAAGTACTTGTTCGAGTTGAGTGGTAACCATAGAAGCATGTTTACTAATAAGTTTAAGTTCACCTTTAACATTAGCCATATAATCACTCAAGTGTTCAATCATATAAGCATTATGTTTCAATTGTCTACCAACATAAGCATTAAAATCTTCTTGCTTAACCATAAAGTTATCAAATTCATCCAAACATTGGCTAGCAAGCTTAGTAGGAGGGATTTCATCTTCATCATATCTATAGAGAGAATTTACCTTTACTACCTGTGTCGGGTTATCAGGACCATGTATTTCTTCAACATACGGCAAATTTAGACCATGTATTTCTTCTATAGGAGGTAAATTCTTAACATCTTCAGCTTTAATACCTTTTTCTTTCATAGATTTCTTTGCCTCTTGCATATCTTCAGGACTGAGAAATAGAATACCCCTTTTCTTCGGAGTTGGCTTAGGAGTTGGTTCAGGAAGTGTCCAATTATTTTCATTAGTCAACATATTATTCAATAGAATTTTAGCTTCATCAACAGTTCTTTCCCTGAAAACACAACCAGCACAACTATCCAGGTGGTCTCTGGAAGCATCGGTTAGTCCATTATAAAAGATATCAAGTATTTCATTTTTCTTGAGAGGATGATCAGGAAAAGCATTAAGTAATTGGAGAAGCCTCCCCCAAGCTTGTGGGAGACTCTCTTCTTCAATTTGCACAAAATTATATATTTCCCTTAAAGCAGCTTGTTTCTTATGAGCGGGGAAATATTTAGCAGAGAAGTAGTAAATCATATCCTGGGGACTACGCACACAACCAGGATCAAGAGAATTAAACCATATCTTAGCATCACCTTTTAATGAGAATGGAAATAATTTAAGGATATAATATTAGCGAGTTTTCTCATCTTTAGTAAACAGGGTAGCTATATCATTTAATTTAGTAAGATGTGCCACAACAGTTTCAGATTCATAGCCATAGAAAGGATCAGATTCAACCAAAGTAATTAACTTAGGATCGACAGAGAAATCATAATCCTTATCAGTAATAAAGATAAGTGAAGTAGCATAAGCAGGATCATATTTCATTCTAGCATTCAAATACTTTTCTTTAAGCTTAGCTAAAAGTTTCTTAAGATCACTTCTATCATTGCAGGCAAGAAAGTCTCTAGCAGTTTCTTCATCCATAACATAATCCTCAGGCACAACAGGCAATTCATATCTAAGGGGAGAATCTTCATCATCACTTTTATCAATATTTTCAGTTTCAATAATTTCATTCTCTCTAGCCCTAGCAAGTTGTTCATCAAGAAATTCACCAAGTGGCACAGTAGTATCAAGCATAGTAGTAGTTTCATCATAAGTATCATGCATAGCAGAAGTGACATCATCAATAACATGCGACATATTAGAATTAATAGCAGAAGCAGGTTTAGGTGTCGCAAGATTACTCAAAATAGAAGGTGAATCAAGTGCAGAGCTAGATGGCAGTTCCTTACCTCCCCTCGTAGTTGAGGGATAAATCTTGGTTCTTGGATCTTTCAAGTTCTTCATAGTGATAAACAAATATAAATCCCAAGTGACTCAAAGAATAGAGCTATTCTCCCCGGCAACGGAGCCAGAAAATGGTCTTGATTACCTACAAGTATAGGGGATCGCAACAGTTTTCGAGGGTAGAGTATTCAACCCAAATTTATTGATTCGACACCAGGGGAGCCAAAGAATATTCTCAAGTATTAGCAGCTGAGTTGTGAATTCAACCACACCTGGATAACTTAATATCTGCATCAAAGTATTTAGTACTACCTCTGTTTATTTTTATAAGACGTTTTAGACTTTCAGACACTGTGCAAAAACAGCACAAAGCAAGTTGTCTGAACGTCTTATAAAAACAAACAGAGGGAGTAGCAAAGTAGAATGATAGTAGTGGCAACGGTGGCAAAAGTAATAGTTTCGGTTTTATAGTGATTGTAACAGTAGCAACAGAAAAGTAAATAAGCGAAGAACAATATATGAAAAGCTCGTAGGCAATGGATCAGTAATGGATAATTATGTCGGATGCGATTCCTCATGCAATAGTTATAACATAGGGTGACACAGAACTAGCTCCAGTTCATCAATGTAATGTAGGCATGTATTCCGAATATAGTCATACGTGCTTATGGAAATGAACTTGCACGACATCATTTGTCCTATCCTCCTGTGGCAGTGGGGTCCTCTTGGAAACTAAGGGATATTGAGGCCTCCTTTTAATAGAGTGCCGGACCAAAGCATTAACACATAGTGAACACATGCTCCTCAAACTACGGTCATCACCGGGAGTGGACCCGATTATTGTCACTTTGGGGTTGTTGGATCATAACACATAATAGGTGACTATAGACTTGCAAGATAGGATCAAGAACTCTCATATGTTGATGAAAACATAATAGGTTCACATCTGAAATCATGGCACTCGGGCCCTAGTGACAAGCATTAAGCATAGCAAAGTCATAGCAACATCAATCTCAGAACATAGTGGATACTAGGGATCAAACCCTAACAAAACTAACTCGATTAGATGACAAATCTCATCCAACCCATCACCGTCCAGCAAGCCTACGATGGAATTACTCACGCACGGTGGTGAGCATCATGAAATTGGTGATGGAGGAAGGTTGTTGATGACGATGGCGACGGATTCCCCTCTCCGGAGCCCCGAACAAACTCTAGATCAGCCCTCCCAAGAGAGTTTAGGGCTTGGCGGCGGCTCCGTATCGTAAAATGCGATGAATCCTTCTCTCTGGGGTTTTTCTCCCCGAAAGTGAATATATGGAGTCAAGGTTGAGGTCGGTGGAGCGTCAGGGGGCCCACGAGGCAGGGGGCGCGCCCCCACCCTCGTGGACAGGTGGAGGCCCCCCTGACGTGGATTCTTCTTCCAGTATTTTTATATATTCCAAAATAATTCTCTGTTGATTTTCAGGTCATTCCGAGAACTTTTATTTCTGCACAAAAATAACACCATGGCAATTCTGCTAAAAACAGCGTCAGTTTGGGTTAGTTCCATTCAAATCATGCAAGTTAGAGTCCAAAACAAGGGCAAAAGTGTTTGGAAAAGTAGATATGACGGAGACGTATCGGTGGTGGACGCGGAGGGCACAGGTCATAATGTGGAGGCGGGAAACTGGGTCGTCACTCATTGGAGCAGCGGGTCGGTTCTGATTCCCTGCGCCCCTTGGCGGTCAGATTGGTCAAGCGGGGCGGCCGAGCCTTGGCCCCGCCTCTTTATAAGAAGAAGGGGAGGGGGACGGCGTCCTTCGATCCTTTAGTGCTCATCTTCTCCGCCTCGACTCCTTTCTTCCCTTTGTCATGGCGAGAGGGCGTGCTGGTGCTCCGATGGTGGCGACGAGGGCCTCCGCTCGACAGCAGGTCCTTCCTTCCCAAGAGCTCATGGCGGCGGAGCCGACCACGAGAGGAATAGGGAGGGGGCGAGGCCGAGGCCGCCATGGCGCTCAGGGAGGAGGAGGAAGGGGCGGTGCACCGGCTTCGCCTCCGCCAGTAGCCCCTCGTCCAACGGAGGGCCATGTTAGAGACCACCCCCGCGAGTTCTACGTCAGGCTGCGTCGGCCAGTGCGTGGCCGTCTTCGTATCCCCACTCCGTTTTCTCGGGAGATGGAGCTTGACCTGCCTCAGGCCTTGAGGCTGCATATGAGGGGTTGCGGGAATGGCAACATGTGAGTCGACGTCGACTTCCCAGCCCCTCATGTTATGTATCTCCGCCGTGGATGGAAGACCTTGGCTCGTGCCCATAGCCTGTCGGAGGGGCTCGCCTCCAATTCAAATTGATGGAGGACGTCCTGCTCTCCTTCAAGGTCTTCGGGCTCTTGGGAACTCACTTAAGGTGTTGGGCGGAGAGCTCCTTTGACGGCGAACCCTCCTCCTCAAGCAGGAGTGAGGAGGAGGACATCGACAACGACGACGAGGGCATCAAGCGGGAGGACACTGACTGACCGTGCCGCCCCCCTCCCTCGGCCCTGTGCCATACCGAGGGTCTTCCTCGTCAAGCTCTCCATCGGCGCGTTCCCTGCCGCTCCCCTTTTGCCTTCACCTGCCGCACCTGGGAGTAAAGGGGCAAGAACGGAGATCACGGGGAACCTATCTTTCTTTTTAAATGGTAGGAACTTGCCAAATCTTAATTTCTATATAATGTAATCTCTCGAGCCCATGCTTGTATCTTGTAACCTTTGTACCCGCATCAGCATATCAATGAAAAAGTCTAGTCCCGCCGGTAACTCGTGCACGTGTATGTTCGTGCGGACGTGAAATGCCTCCTTAATGTAAATAAACAAGTCCTTCCGGCAAGCCACCTTGCCGGCGCCCCTTGCGCCTGCCGAAGAATCACATCTGCCGGGTTACAGACAAAGGGCCCAGCCCTCGGTCCACCTCTTTTTGACAAGGGTCACTGTCGGTGTCAAAACCGGCGGATCTCGGGTATGGGGTCCCGAACTGTGCGTCAAGGCCGGATGGTAACAGGAGGTAGGGAACATTTTGTTTTACCCAGGTTCGGGCCCTCTTGATGGAGGTAAAACCCTACGTCCTGCTTGATTAATATTGATGATATGGGTAGTACAAGAGTAGATCTACCACGAGATCAAGGAGGCTAAACCCTAGAAGCTAGCCTATGGTATGATTGTTGTGTATGGAGTTGATTGCCTACGGACTACAACCCTCCGGTTTATATAGACACCGGATAGGGTTAGGGTTACACAGAGTCGGTTACAATGGTAGGAGATCTTGAATATCCGCATAGCCAAGCTTGCCTTCCACGCCAAGGAAAGTCCCATCCGGACACGGGACGAAGTCTTCAATCTTGTATCTTCATAGTCCGGCTACCCGAACACCCCCTAATCCAGGACTCCCTCAGTCACCACGACCATTCTGACCGAAGCAGCGTTTGAGTCGGAAATGGGAGCCCCCGAGTCCTTAAAGACGAGTGGCGAGGTTTTCTAATGCACAAGTCACAGGTTACGAATACGAATGGGCAAGAGGTAAACTTTATCTATTTGGTTTGCCGAGGATCGCCGTGCCGGGCGGTCTTCTCAACTTCTTGCCGGAGCCGGGTCCTTAGCAGGATCGCGTGTCTTTGGCGTGACTGGAAAGAAGTGGGGACAAAAGCACGGAACCTCGGTGGTTCACTAACATTTACTAGAATCAAAAGGCAGTACAGTACCCTGGACAAGCATGCATATACGTATATACACAAACATGGAAATCGATAGGAAACTATACATACTAAGGGACTCCTTTTCCCTGACTGTGCACAGGGTCTGCGCCTGGCTCCGTACATAGGGTTACATGCCGCGACGACAAGGCTAGTATGAAACGGGGGTTGCTGGGGCTCCCGGCAACCGCGCCTGGGGGGTAAAACTTGCGAAGATGTTCAATATTCCAAGAGTTGCTCACCGGAACGCCATCTTCGGTCTCCAGGTGGACTGCGCCAGGCCTGGTGACTCGTATTACCCAATAAGGGCCTTCTCACTTTGGTGTCAACTTATTTGGATTCTTGGGGGATTGGATCCGCCGAAGAACAAGGTCGCCTTCCTCAAGGCTTCGGGCATGAACCTTGCGGCCATGATAGCGGCAGAAGGCTTGCTGATATCGAGCGGCTCGCACAGCAGCCCGAAGACGATCTTCCTCAAGGAGCGTCGCATCATCTTGGCACAACTTCTCTTGCTCAAGCTCATCATAAGCGAGCACTCGAGGTGACCCGTATATGAGTTCAGTGGGGAGAACTGCTTCTTCCCCGTATACCAGGGCAAAGGGTGTCTGGCCAGTGGCTCGATTTGGTGTCGTCCTGATTGACCAAAGAACCGTTGGCAACTCATCAATCCAGCGCCTTCTGCAGTTGTGTAGCTTGTCAAAAGTTCTGGTCTTGAGGCCCTGCAGCACACCGCATTCGCCCTCTCAGCCTGGCCGTTATTTATGGGATGGGCAATAGAAGCAAAAGAGACCTTGCTGCTGAGGTCTTGAATATACTGCATGAAGGTGCGGCTCGTGAGTTGCGTGCCATTCTCGGTGATGACTCTGTTCGGCACACCAAAACGGAAGACTAGTTCCTTGAAGAACTTGACGGCTGACTATGTTGTTACCTTCCTCACTGGCTCCACTTCCGGCCACTTTGTGAACTTGTCGATCGCGACGTACAAGTACTCAAAGCCCGCAACAGCACGGGGGAAGGGGCCTAGTATGTCGAGCCCCCAGACCAAAAATGGCTAGGAAAGAGGGATTGTCTGAAGAGCTTGGGCGGGTTGATGAAGCTTATTTGAATGGAACTGACACGCTTCACACTTGGTTACTAGTGCAATTGCATCCTGGAGGGCGGTGGGCCAGAAGAAACCTTGCCGGACGCTTTGCCGGCAAGAGCCCTTGACCCTATGTGGGAGCCACACATGCCTCCATGTATCTCTGCCAACAGCCTTAGTCCGTCCTCCCGAGGAATGCACTTCAATTTCACATTGTTTGGTCTTCTTCTATAGAGGGCATCATCCAGAAACTGGTACATGCTGGACTAACGGGCTACTTTCTCTGCTTCTTCCTGCTCCTCAGGGAGCTCTCCTGTTTGGAGGAAACGGACAGTGGGCTGTGCCCATGCTGGAGCCTGGGGCTCGATGGCAAGGACTAAAGGCTCATCTTCGGTTGTAAGGGAAGCTGCTTCTATGGCCAGAGCGTGATGCCCTGCCGAGGGTTGCTGCCCTCCGGCAAGCTTGGGACTCCCGGCAACGTCCTTGCCGACGGCTCCTGGGAGCTCAGCAGGAAAGTACTTGACGGGGCCCGCCTTTTGTCGTTTCTTTTGTCCTGCTGATGGTTCAACGGATGGGTGAGTTAACTAAAGCACAAAGGTATCTGGTTCCACATGCAACTTGAGGGCAGCATGCTTTGACAGGTCGTCAGCAATGTTGTTCTCCGCTCGGGGAACATGCTCTACTTGCAATCCGTCAAAGGGCTCTTCGAACTTCCTCACTTCATCCACATAGGCCTCCATCAACGGGCTCTGGTAGTCCTTGTTTACTTGCTTGACGACGAGTTGCGAATCACCTCTAACGATGAGCTTTCTGATTCCAAGGTCTGCCGCGATCCCGAGACCGGCCAACAACCCCTCGTACTCCGCCGTGTTGCTCGTTGATTTTTCCCGGGGAAAGTGCATCTGGATTACATACTTGAGGCGCTCTCTAGTGGGTGTGACGAGCAATACGCTGGCACCAACACTTTGGAGTGAGAAAGCTCCATCAAAGCACATAATCCACTCACTGCTCGTCTCCTTGCCGGGGAGGGTGGTCTCTTGAATCTTCTTGTCGGGCGTTGCGGTCCATTCTGCTATGAACTCCGCCAGGGCTCGGCTCTTGATTGTTGAAGTACTTTCAACCTTGAGGCCAAAGCTCGACAGCTCCAACGCCCACTCCACAATCCTCCTAGTCGCATCTGGGTTGTGCAAGATTCGTTGCAACGGGAGGCGCGTGACAACGGTGATCTCACGTGCTTGGAAATAGTGGCGCATATTTCTCGAGGCCATGAGGAGGCTGAAAAGTAGCTTCTTTATACCAGCATATCTTGACCTAGCCCCCTGCAAGAGGGAACTGACAAAATAGACTGGGTGCTGCACCATCTTCTTCTTCTGTCCTACTTTGGTCATATGCTCAGACCCCGCCTTGCCGGGATCGGGTCTTGCCAGGGGCTCTATCTTGCCGGCGTCAGACCCTACCAGGGATGGCACCGGCCCGCCACCCGATGGCTCCGCTGCTACTGCAGCCTCTTCCTCAAGTTCCCTCTATGCCACCAGCACGACACTCACCACTTGATTCATTGCTGCCAAGTATAGCAGCAAAGGCTCTTGTTGTTTGGGCACGACTAGTATCGGCGTGGAGGAGAGATACCTCTTCAAATTTTGTAGCGCAGCCTCTGCCTCCGGAGTCCACTTTACTGGACCCGCCTAAAAAAGGGGAGGGCGCGCTCAGCAGATTTGGAGATAAATCTACTCAGGGCGGCAACACTGCCGGCGAGCCTACAGACGTCTTTAACCCGCTTTGGTGCTTCAATCTGCTCGATTTCCTTAATCTTGTAGGGATTTGTTTCAATTCCGCGCTGAGGCACAAAGAACCCAAGAAGTTTGCCGGACGGGCGCCGACCACGCACTTCTCTGGGTTGAGCTTGAGGTTGATGTAAGTGCATCTAGTGTCCCTTAGTGATTTTGGTGTATTGAATACTTATAGGTTAAGGGACTAATGCGTTTGTGAGTGTACACAGGTCTATAAGTCTATGAGGAGTTTGATATTTACAGGAAAAGTCGACCCCTAAAAATGAATATCTTCTAATGAAGATTTTGGTATTTCTGAAGAATTTCATGAAGACTTTGAAAGTGGAGAAATTGGTGTGTCCGTGAAGGCTTGATATTCATGCGAGGAATATGAAGCTTGAAGACTTTCGTTTTCATAGTTTTATTTTTCTCTTTCTTGAGTCATAGGAAACACCGTACTGTTAAAGGGGGTCGAGGAAATACTAAGGAAAAATTTCCATGTGATGCTCAACTCAAAATCCTACACCTACCAATCCCTTCGAGTGAAGCCATTGGAAATCTCATACAGTTCAGTCAATTTCTTCAGTGACAGAGATGAAGTTCTTCTGGTCTCTGAGGAATTTGTCCTGACTGAGGAGTTAGGAATTCGCTAGTGCAGATTGCCTACACAGTGAGGAACATGATAGCCCTGAGGATTTTTCTACTCAAAATTTCGACCGTTGCTGTGCTATGCGCCAGCTGTTCCAAAATATCTATCCACCTAACGGTCATATCATTGAAGGGCATTTATGTCTTATCATGTCGGGCTGCTCCCTAGGCTATAAATAGTCCCCCCTACAACCACTAGTTGGTTGGCTGCTCTGAGAGAAACCAACACTTGTCATTTGAGAGCAACCCATCCTCCGAGGACTTTGAGCGAAAATCATCAAGTGAGGAAAAACCAAAAACCCAAAACCCAAACACCTACAAACCCCAAGTGATTGAGCATCACTGAAGAGATTGATCCTGAGTGGATCCGACGCTTGTTACCTTTGAAGAATGTGCTTCTTCCAGACGGTTAGGTGTCATGGTCTAGAGCATCCAAGAGGAATTGTGGATCGCCGGGTGACCAAGTTTGTGAAGGTTTGGAAGTCGTGTGAAGACTTACCACGAGTGATTGGACGAGGTCTATGTGACCTTAGTTCAAGGAGAATACGGTGAGGACTGGGTGTCTTGGACTAAGTGTCCTTGACTGGGTGTCCGGGACTGTGTGTCCTCGAGTTTAAATACTCAGCCGCTCCAACCAGACGTACAACTGAGACAACAGTTGGAACTGGTCTACCAAATCATTGTCTTCACCGAGCTGACTGGTTCTATTTCCTCAACTCTTTCATTTCCTCATAATTGTGCTGTATGTTTGTTCATATCTGTGTTTGAAGACTTTGACTGAAGACTTTCTCAATTTCCTCAGTTCAATTTCTTCAGTCAGTCTGTCTTCATCCTGTGTTATCCTGTGATTACGCTTCCTGTACTCTGTGCCTATCTTCATTTCATCATGATGGCTATGCTTGTATTCTGTTATGTTTACCTTTGAGTACTTATTCCGCTGCTAGTAGTTCTTCGCTAAGGAATTTCCTCACCAGCAAATTCCTCAGTGAAGAATTTCATAAAAATCGCCTATTCACCCCCCTCTAGTCGATATAACGCACTTTCAATTGGTATCAGAGCAAGGTACTCCCTTGTTCTGTGTGATTTTCGTTTAACCGCCTGGAGTTTTAGTTATGTCGACCGCAGGTATGATGATGGTGACATGCCCCATCTTTGACGGTCACGAGTATCCCAAGTGGAAGGCCATGATGAAGAAACGCCTCATGGCGATGAACAACGAGTTGTGGACCGTCACTGAGATTGGCCTGACTGATCTGTGCAAGATGGCGGATGTTGATGACATTCGCAAGTATACTCTTCTCAACCTCACGGCGAAGGATGTCATCTGCTCCAGCCTGTCACAAAATCAGTTCAGGAATATCATGCATATCGATCATGCGAAGCTCATCTGGGACCATCTCTCTGAGGTCTATGAAGGTCATCGAACTTGTCATGATCCTTGGTTTGAGGACTTCAAGGAATCTCTCAAAACGATGACATTCGAACCAAAATCATCATCTTCTACATCATGCCTTATGGCAAAAGATGCTGAGGTAACTGAATGCTACCTATCCGAGTCCAGTGATGATGAATCTGGTGATGAATTTGGACCCAGCTATGTCAAACTTGCTTCCCTGGCTACTAAACAACAAAGAGCTTTGGAAAAAGCTCACTATATGCTAAACAAGAGCGATGATATGTTGGGTGAGGAAATGGATCGGTCAAAAGCTTTGGCTGAAAGTCTTCAGAGACTTCATACTAAGTATGACACCCTTCAAGATCAACATAACACTCTCTTATCGGATCATGAGAAGCTTTCTTATGAATTTCTTCAAAGAAAGCAAGACCTTGAGAAGCTAAGAGTGAGTTATGAAGATCTTCAGAAGGAGCGCGATTCATTACTTTCTCAACAAATCAGCGCATCTCAGGAAGAATTTGTTCCTCCATGCTTGAAGTGCATTGAACGTGAATCTGCTAATTCTTCACCTGAATGTTCAAATGCTGCTAATGTTTCAAATTCTTCACATGCCTCTGCTATCACTATTTCCTCATCTGAGGACATTGCTAGTATCACTAACGATGCAGGGCTGAAGGAATTGTACACCATAGCCATGTACAAAAGCCTCAAAGGGCATCAGGCTCTTTGTGATGTGCTTAAAAAGCAGATCCTCAACAGGAACCCTAGGAAAGAGGGTATCACCTTTGAGAGGAAAATCAATGTTGATGGTACATATTGGAAGCCTGAGCAGTACCCCAAAACTACATGGGTTGCTAAAAAGGGACCTCTAGTTGATCCATCTAACTTATCTGGATTTGCATGTGAAACTCCTCATTCTGATGATGAGTCAATTGACTTCAACTATAAACTGTTCAAAAATCAGAATGGTGAAGTATTTGCTAGATATGTTGGCACTAACTGCAGGAACGGCTCCCCTATGAAGAAATCTGGGTTCCCAAAAGATGCCATGAAAATCTTCAGGTGAATGTCATCATGACGCCACCTGTGAAGAATAGGAACCCCAGATCAAATTCTTCATATGGACCAAATTCTTCATATGGATCAAAGTCCTCATATGAACATCATCGTGCTAACCCGTCCGTTTCGCAGGGAAGAGCTAAGGATTATGGACATTATTCTGCAAATCATTATGTCCATAAGTCCTCGAAGAATTTCTCTGCTTACTCTTATGCTTACTCTAACCCCTCTTATGTGAAACAAAATGCACTGGCTTCTATGCCATCCTTCTCGTATGGAGCTCGCAGAATGATGAACTCTTTGCCACCCCTTCAGATGTGGGTGGTGAAGAAAAAGAACTAATCTCTTCTGCAGGGTCAGGTCTCCAGACACACATAATCGTCTGAAGAATTTGCTGGAGACCTGAGCATGCCTGATAGGACGCAGGCTAATCATGAAGAAATGAACTTTCATTTCTCACGTCCTCATATTGCTTTATCAGTTCTTTTACTTGATGAAATTGATCTGATGAATTGATGTAATATTCTTCACTGGTGAAGTATATGAGTTTCTAAGCTGCACTAATTCATCTGCAGGATGATCAACCCAAAGCCACTGAGTGGGTCCTCGATAGTGGATGTACAAACCACATGACTGGTGACAAAAATCTATTGATGGATGCTCCATTATCTCCATCACATCTGAAGCATATCATCTTTGCTGACAAAGGCAAAAGTCAGGTATTGGGTCTAGGTAAGGTTGCGATTACAAAGGATCGACACATGGACAAAGTCATGCTTGTTGAGTCCTTAGGATACAACCTTATGTCTGTCTCAATGCTTTGTGATCTTGATATGGTTGTTATCTTAGGCAAGTACCGTTGTGTTGTGGTTATGGAAGCTGACAATTCCAAAGTCTTCGAAGGCTTTAGGAGAGGAGACCTGTATATTGTTGATTTCTCTACAGGACCACAACCAGCCGTGTGCTTACTTGCAAAAGCTTTAGAAGGCTGGCTCTGGCATCGACGACTTGGTCATGCACGCATGAGGAATTTGCACACGCTTGCGAAGAAAAAGCATGTCATTGGCATCGAGAATGTCAAATTCCTCAAGGATCACCTATGCGGAGCCTGTGAAGCTGGGAAGATGACCAAGGCCAAGCATCCAGCGAAGACTATAATGACCACCACTCGCCCATTTGAATTGCTTCACACGGATCTCTTTGGTCCTAATCATTATTCTGCTATCTCAAATGAAGCATCTCAATATGGCTTTGTTATTGTTGATGATTATTCTCGTTACACATGGGTACACCTTGTTACTTACAAACATGAAGTGGAGGAAGTCTTCAAATGATTTTCCTCGAGGGCTTCAACCAACTTTGGTGTGAAGATCAAGCACATCAGAAGTGACAATGGCACTGAGTTCAAGAATTCTGGTCTCGATGACTATCTTGATGAACTTGGTATTACTCATGAGTTATCTGCTCCTTACACTCCTCAGCAGAACGGCGTCTTGGAGCGCAAGAACAGGACTCTTGCTGAGATAGCTTGCACTATGCTTGATGAATACAAAACGCCTCGTCGTTTCTGGACTGAGGCAATTGATACTGCGTGCCACATCATCAACAGAGTATATCTTCACAAATTCTTCAAAAAGATTGCCTATGAACTCCTCACTGAAAAGAAACCCAATGTAAGTTATTTCAAAGTCTTCGGTGCTAAATGTTGGATTAGAGATCCTCATCACAACTCAAAATTTGCACTGAAAGCACATGAAGGTTTTATGCTTGGTTACGGAAAGGACTCGCACACCTACAGAATCTTCAACAACGTTCTTCACAAAGTTGTTGAAACTGTAGATGTGTGGTTCGATGAAACTAATGGCTCGCAAAGAGAGCACCTACCTACTGTGATAGATGAACCAGCACCTGAGGAAACTACCAAGTTCAAGGCTATTGAGGATGTCATTCCTATTGAAGAATCTGCTGAAGAATTCATTCCAGAACATGAAGAACGTCGAGCTAATGCACCTGAAGAAAATGCTGAAGAAAATGGTGCTGAAGAAAACACTGATCAAACTCTTCAACGACAACCAGCTCATCCTCGCATTGCAAAAGAAGTGCAAGTTGAAAAGATCATCAATGACATCAAAGCGCCAGGTCCTCTCACACGCTCAAAAGCTTCAAATTTGTCTAACTTTTGTGGGCAGTATGCTTTTGTCTCTATTACAGAGCCCACTAAGGTAGATGAAGCATTTCTGGAGCCTGAGTGGATTCAGGCCATGCAGGAAGAATTACATCAGTTCGAGCTCAACAATGTCTGGGAACTGGTCAAACATCCAGATCCTCGCAAGCACAATATCATCGGCACAAAGTGGATCTACCGCAACAAGCAAGATGAAAATGGCCTTGTGGTGAGGAATAAGGCACGGCTTGTAGCTCAAGGCTACACACAGGTTGAAGGAATTGATTTTGATGAAACTTTTGCACCTGTTGCTAGACTTGAGGCTATTCGCATATTACTTGCTTATGCTAACCATCATGATATCACTTTATATCAAATGGATGTGAAAAGTGCATTCCTCAATGGTAAGCTTGAGGAAGAAGTATATGTTGCTCAACCCCCAGGTTTTGAAGATCCAAAGAATCCTGACAAAGTCTTCAGACTCAATAAGGCCCTCTATGGCCTCAAGCAGGCCCCACGGGCTTGGTATGATACCTTGAAGGAACTCTTCATGAAGAAAGGCTTCAAACCCGGTTCACTCGACCCTACTCTTTTCACTAAATCTTATGATGGTGAATTGTTTGTGTGCCAAGTATATGTTGATGATATTATCTTTGGCTGTACTGACCAACGTTATAGTGATGAATTTGCCTATATGATGAGTGAATAATATCAAATGTCTAGTATGGGAGAGTTGAAATTCTTCTTAGGTCTTCAAATTCGTCAACAACACAATGGCATATTCATATCTCAGGAGAAATACCTCAAAGATGTACTGAGGAAATTCGGCATGCAAGATTGCAAAGGCGTCAACATTCCTATGCCCACAAATGGCCATCTGTGCACTGATGAAAATGGTATTGACTTCGATCATAAGGTATACCGCTCCATGATAGGTTCCTTATTATACTTATGTGCATCTAGGCCAGATATAATGCTTAGTGTTTGCATGTGTGCCCGATTTCAAGCTGCACCGAAGGAATCACACCATAAGGCTGTGAAGCATATTCTTCGATATCTAGCTCACACACCAACACTTGGATTATGGTACCCCAAGGGCTCGGCTTTTGATCTTGTTGGATATTCGGACTCTGACTATGCTGGTGATCGTGTGGATCGCAAGTCAACATCTGGTACATGTCATTTCCTTGGATGATCTTTGGTCTGTTGGTCCTCGAAGAAACAGAACTGCGTATCACTATCTACTGCTGAAGCTGAGTACATTGCCGCTGGTTCTTGCTGTGCCCAATTGCTATGGATGAAGCAAACTCTCAAGGACTACGGCGTCAACATGAAGAATGTACCTCTCTTCTGTGACAATGAGAGTGCCATCAAGATTGCTCACAACCCAGTTCAGCACTCAAAGACAAAGCACATTCAGATTCGTCATCATTTTCTTCGTGATCATGTGTTGAAGGGTGACATTTCTATTGAGCATGTGAAGACTGAAGAACAGCTAGCCGATATCTTCACAAAGCCCTTGGATGAGAAGAGATTTAGCAAGTTGCGGTGTGAGCTAAATATCCTAGAATCTTTGAATGTTCTGTGAAAAGGACACTCATCCTAACACTTATGCAAAATTGATGACTTAGATGTGCAACACATGAAGAAACGTTTTACTTCAATCAATGAAGAATAACACTCTTAGTGTGAAGAAATTAATGAAGAATTTGATTCTCAGAACCCTACGATAATTGTACGCGGTGTCTGAAATCATCATTCTTATACGGTGGGTCACGCCACCACCAAAAGTTGAAATTCGTCAAATTATTCATATTCTTCAACTTTGCATAGTCTTCATTGGTTCCGTCTTTTTCTTCATTGGCTATATATATATATATATATATGAGTTTATGTTCTCTACAACATTCACTTATTGCTATTTCTTCAAGTTGGTTTTCTGCTAAGTGAATGTGATCGGACCCTTCCCCTCTATGCTATACTCAACCCTATCTGTTCACAAATTCTTCATGTGCGTTCTTGTAAGTGCATCTAGTGCCACCCCTAGTTGGTTTTGGAGTATTGACGACAAACCTAGTTGAGGGACTAATGTGTTTGTGAGAATTGCAGGATAACACAGGTAGAAGTCCCTCATTGATTCGGTTTTACTACCAGAGATGACCCCTAAAAATGTATGAAGACATTGAAGTCAAAGGTGGTATATGAAGATATTCACATTGAAGACTATGACAAGAGAAGACACTATATGAAGCCTATGGAGCTCGAAGACTTAGATCTTTCGTAGTTCTTTTTATTTTGTGTTGAGTCATAGGAACCACCATACTGTTAAGTGGGGTCCAAGAGAACCAGTCAGAATGACTGAAGTGATGCCAAAACCAAAAACCTATGTCTTCGAGTGAAGACTATGAGAGCGAATCTTGTCCAGAGTCGGACATGTCAGCTTTTCTTGTAGCCCAAGTAAAGTTGCCGTGTGAGTTTGAAATCTGATCATTGGAACATGTGTCAGTTCCTTAGTGACCCAGGGTCATTTCGAACAAATCAGGTCGGGTTGCCAAGTGGCTATAAATAGCCCACCCCCTACAACCATAAACGGTTGGCTGCTCAGATTGAAAGTACGGCTTTTGTCGTTTGAGAGCAACCCACCTCGAAGCCTTTGAGAGAGAATTCCTTGCGAGGATAAAGCCCTAACCACCAGAGCCAGAGAGAATTGGGCATCACTTAAGTCTTCTTGTCTGTGTGATCTGAAGACTTATTACACTTGAGGACTGTGCATCCTCTAGCCAGTTAGGCGTCGCGTTCTGAGCATCCAAGAGACATTGTGGATTGCCGGTGAACAAAGTCTGTGAAGGTTTGGGAGTCTACCTTGAAGACTTAGCAGAGTGATTGGGCGAGGTCTATGTGACCTTAGCTCAAGGAGAATATGGTGAGGACTGGGTGTCCTGAGCTGCGTGTTCAGGACTGGGTGTCCGGGACTGTGTGTCCTAAGGTTTAAATACCTAGCCGCTCCAACCAGACGTGCAGTTGTCACAGCAACTGGAACTGGTCCAACAAATCATTGTCTTCAATGAGTCACTGGTTTCATCTTCACTTCCCTTTACTTACTGTTACTCCTTGTGAAGTCATTGTATGTTTGCACTATCATTTGTCTTCACTGAGTGACTGCGTGTTCTGTTTGGCTTCACAATATCTTCCTACCTGATCCTTACTACCTAGCTGCTATTAGTCTTTGTGCTTTCACTTCATTGAATACTTGACTATGATTTGCCTGGTGTAGTCTACCTTCCGCTGCATGGTAATAGGTTTAATTTTATCGTTTGTCTTCAAAACTTCTATGTTCTGAAGACTTTCATAAAAATCGCCTATTCACCCCCCCCTCTAGTCGATATAACGCACTTTCAGTTCTATTTGAAACTCGTTCAAAATCTTCACTGTGTCCTTGTCAGCTGAAGAAATTGCGAACGGAACTTTAAAACTAATCTTATCCAAATTTTCAGTTTTGTCGCTCAAATCGTTCCGCATCCCACGATGAATTTTTAATTCACCCACGATCTTATATGATCTCCACTACACAGTACGTGGGTGACACATGTCATGCGAAGGAGAAGGGTCAGGGGCACATTTGTCCCAAATCTTCGGGCGAATAGTTTTTCACTGCTACTATAAATACCCCCTCATCCCTTCCTCACTTCTTTTACTCCGCTCGACCTCTCTCTCCAGCTCGAGCTTCTCAAACCCTAGCGCCGCCGCTACTTCATCGCCGCCGGTGAGGAAGAGCTTCACTGCCTCGACCTCGTCGCCGACGTACTCGCACCGACCGCGGACATCTTCACTCCGCCGCCGCTGTAGCCGTCTTCCTCCGCCAAGTTAGGGCGTGGAAGATCTGCACAGATGAACTTCACATCTCCTCACTTCAGTTCGCCGTGTTCTTCATCCAGGGTAAATAAAAGCTACTTTTACTGCCCTCGTTGATTTGAATGATTATATACAAAATCTTCAAAAGTGTTTTTTTCTTCATATCTTCACATACTGAACACCTCACAAAGTCATCTGTTCCTGATTCGTTTCTCTAAGCACCTTTTTTTTCAAGATTCCTCAATTGTGTGGATCTTCGATCTATACAACTCTGGAACCTAAGACAAAGAACGCTTAGTGAAAATCTTCAAGACTCATCTGGTCAAATTCCTCAAACTTGTTCTTCTTGAAAAACCTTCTGAGAATGCATATGACCTCTCCAAATTCCTCGCAACTAAACTCTGTTCACAGGTACACATGTCAGCTGCTGAATCACTAGGTTCTCATCAACTTAACTCATTTGCAGCGTTCCTCGAAGAAAAGTTGCATACTTCTTTAGAGAATTCAATTGTTCAAATTCCTCAACTGAAGAAAATGGCTGATGGTAAGAAGCCACAGAAGGGAGGAAAGAGGCCTGAGGTAAATACAGCGTTTGAAATCCCTGATGACATATATGCTGGGTACTGCACACCTACTGAGGAAACCAAGAATGAGCGCAAAGTGCGCATTCAGAAGATGGAGAGGAGATGGGCAAGAGAATGGAGGGAGTACAGATATGTCACTCCTAAGTACATGAAGAAATTCGCACTCAATCCTCCATGCCCAAGAGCTCCATTGGCACCTGGCCAAATCGCTGATCCCACCAGCCTCAAGTGCGGCGAGGACTATCCTAATGAATGGGCCAAGCGCCAAGCCAAGCTGGCCAAGCAAGCCAGAGAAGCAGTGAGGAAATTTAATGAAGACTCTACTGCGGCTGCTGCTGCCTCTGTTGAGGCCTCTGTCAAGCCGAGGAAAATCCATGCCTAAGAAGCCTGCTCGTAAGCCCGGTGCTTCACCAACAGTGCCCTCACGGCCAAGTTCCTCAGTTGCGCCCTCACGACCAGACTCTTCAAAGTCCTCACGACCAATCCCTCAAGCTGCACCTTCAAAATCCTCAGCACCTCCTCCAAAGTCCTCAGCTGTTCCGACAAAGTCCTCAGCACCTGCGCATCCGGCCTCATGCCAAAGGACTACAGGCATCTCCATTGCCTCTGGTGTCTCAGCAAGCTCCTCAGCTGCACCAAATTCTTCATCTGGCCCCACTCTGCTGAAGACCAAGGCCACTGCTGGACGAGGTCCACGCCCAAGTCCTCAAAAGAAGCAAGTCGCTTTCCAAGTGCCACCCGAAGAAGATGAAGCTGATGATGATGAACTTGCAGAAATCATCAGAGACAGACAAGTTAGGGCCGCTAGAGCCAAAGGCACGCATGTGCCACTGCTTTTGGATCCCAAGCTGATCCTCGACTACATTGATCTCTGGCACAAGGACCCAAATACTCCTATGCCTGACTTCAAGCTGACACCTGGTCAAAATCACATGCTGACTCATTTCATCCAAGAGGAGAAATGGAAATATGATCAGGCCAGGCAGATCAAGAAGGCCCACTACAGAAAGGAGAAATATCTGAAGAACAACGTTGTCACTATGACAATTGATGAACTTGTAAAAATCCAATCTGAAATCAAAACCCTCAGCGATGACTTCAAAGACTACTATGCTGATTGGCAAGGAGCCAAAGTTAGATTTGTAAAGATAACTGAACAGTTCACTTCAAATGTTGCTGCCCCAACGCAACAGGAAATTCCTCAGGCTGAAGCATCTGCTCAGCCGACTGAAGAACATGCCAGCACCGTTGATGATAATCAGGCTGCTGAAGAAAATGTGAGTTCCAGGGCTGATGACTGCATTCCAGCCACTGAAGAAATTTCCAGGGCACCCACTAGTGGTGTGCCTGAAGAAATTGAAGAACTCAGGGCAACTGCATCAGTTGTGCCTGAAGAAAATCAACCAGATTCCTCAGCTGCTCCTGCACCAACTTCAACTCAAATCCTTCCATCTGCATTAGATGTGAAGAAGACCAAGGCTGCAGAGCGTGCTGCAGTGAAGAAAAGGAAAGCATCAGCTGCTTCAGATTCTTCAGCCCCGAAGAAAATGAAGCCTATGACAAGTTCATTTGCACATCCGATTGATGCTGTTCCCATCTCAACCAAGCCATCAAAGGACCTTGTTCCTTTTGATGAAGAATATGTGATCCCTAGCGGATCTGATGAAGAAACTCCTTCTACTGCTTCGTCTGAACCGTTGGATGAAGAAATTGAAGTGGATGCGATCCCTTCAACACCTATCATCTCCTCGCCTATGCCTCAGTTCACAGCTGAAGAGGCTGGTGTTGAAGAAATGGAAGATGAAGTTGTGGACATTGGCTGCTCCACACCCGTAATCAGTGATGAATTCTGGGAAAGTCAGCATCCAAACTCTCCAATGTTCACCCCTCTACAGCAAATTCCTCAGTCCCCCACACAAACTGTTCACATGGGCTCTGAAGAAACTCATCCCACTGCATCTGTCCATGAGGAAATTCCAGCCACTAGCGCTGCAGAAACTGTTGCTGCTGAACAACCAACTACGCAGACTGCCACTGAGGAAAACCAGAAATTCCTCAGCCTGAAGAACCTGCGATTGAGATTCCTGAGGTCGTGATGCAACTCACTGACACTCCTCTGCCGAAGCCAAAGGATCCATTCTCACGCAAGCAAAAGTTCAAGACTGATGATTTCTTCGGCGAGCACGTATTCTTCGAAGATTACAACCCATATGACTCTGCTCGCATTAGGAAGAGGCATTTCTGGACTGCTAGTCAAGCCAATTTCTATTGCTCAGTGCTGTTCAACAAGGAGAAGATTTTCTACCATGAGCATATTACTCACGTGGATATGGAATCTCTGTCGTGCTTCGCACCAGTCCTCAGTGTTCTTCACGACGCTGGACTGCTCAATTTTTGCTCTGACATCTACGATTGGAATGAAGAACTGATTCTTCAATTCTATGCAACGCTGCACATCACCGGAAATGTTGAAGATGTGAATTCATGGGTGCTAGACTGGATGTCTGAAAACACTCACTACACTGCACCAGCCTCTGAATTGCTTCGTGCTCTAGCACTCAGTCCTCCCCTTGAAGAAGCTCGCTGCATCTACAGTGAACCTGAGCTCACACATCATTACATGCAAGTGCTGATGAAGCCTTTGAAACCAGGTCAGGCACCACGAACCAAATTCCTCGTGAAGGAATTGCTGTACGTGCCCAGAACTGTCTATCATATTCTTACGAGGACAATCAGTCCTATCAAAGGCCACGACTCATCTGATGAGGAAATTGTTGGCATCATGAAGAATCTGGTATTCAACATCGTTCATGGCATTCCTGTCAACTATCACGATTTCTTCATGAGGACTATGGCCAATGTTGCACTGTGTAACATCCCAAAATTCTAAATTTTGGAATGTTATAATAAATAGATAGATTTGATTGACTGTTTGATTGATTGACTGAAAGTGAGTGAAATTCGAAACTTTTGAAAGTTAAATGAGAGGGAATAAAAGGACTTCCCCAAACATTCATATTTGCTTTCTGATCTCCATGAATTCAAATTCTTTTCAAATACAAAACCCTTGAGCGAAGATGATATGACTTCTTCCATTTAAAATTAAATGAAAGGGTATTTGAAAATAATTGAATTTCATTATCAATTCAGAAACTTTAAGCAACTCAAGGACCCACGGAGAGAGTTGGGGATTTCGTTATTTACATAATTGAGTTTTCTCAAATTATGTAAACATGATCATTTGATTTTATTTATTTTATCATCAATTATTTCTACTACAAAAATATGAGAGAGGGAATAAAATGACTTTCCCAAAATATAGAAATATTGAGGATTTAATAAAAAAATCATATAAGTTTCATTTCGGAGTTTTTCGGTATTTTATTTGAATTTAGGAAAAATGCACGTTTTTCAAATAGTAGTTTGGGCCCAGATAAATGTTCACTTTATCGGGCTTGATTTTAGGAACCCGGCAAAATTTATTTCGTGATTTTTGGAGTCCGTTTAGTATTTCTTTTTATTTTTCTTCCGAGCGGATTTATAGAAAAAACGGAAACCGACTTCGGGCCGTACTTGGCCAGGACTCCCTGGCCCGGGGCCTTTATATAGCGCCCGAGGCCCGACCGAGAGCCCCAGCCCAGCCGAAACCCTAGCCGCCGCCTACCAGCCCCGCCGCCGCCGCCGACTCGCCGGAGCGCGCGCCTTTCGAGGTTTACCGCCGCCTCGTTTTCCGTGCAGTTTTTTTTAAAAAAAAATCTGTTCGTCGTTTTTCTTTTTCGTTGGATTTTCCGCGGTTATTTTCTGATCGCGATTTCTGATCCGATTTTCGTTTTAGTATAACTTTTCGCTCGTTTATCGGAATCAGGCGATTCAAGCGCCTGGAGTTTCGCCTCGAAACCCTCTTTCCGAATAATCAACTTAAACAAGTTTTTGCTACTGTAAAATTTGCCCTAGATCCAGATTACTAGAACGAAGTTATTTTCTTTCGCCGTTTGATTTCTTTCGCTTCGTTCAATTTGATTCTTTTTGCAACCAGGGTTCTTAAGTTGAACTTTCTGGTTAGATCTTCTATTTGAGTTTTACCTGTGTATTAGATGAGTACTTATTGTATGCTTGTTTGATTGTCTGCGATAGAATACCCGGAGTGCGCCGCCTGTTACTTCGAATCTCTAGGTTTCGCGGATCATCAGCAAGGCAAGTAACACTTTGATCATACCTTTTCTACAACCCAGTTTTATTGCATTAGATCAATCCTCACACATTGCATGATTAGGATCTAATTAAATTGTGGGATGGGAAGTAGATGAGGTAGTACCTATTACCTGTTTATTATCAAACCTTTGGGAGTTACTTCTACGTTTGCTTATTATGCCATGCTATGCCAGTAGACGTGGATTGGGTGAGTGATATCCATGACAGATGTGAGATTTATAATTAAGGGTTTATCTAAGGTGGCAACCTAATACACATCTGGGTGGATTGAGGCACCTGGGGTTACCAGGACTTGCCTGTTTTTCTTTGGACCGCCACCCAGGCTCAAAGGGATCATGAGATTATTCATACTAGAAACTTCCGTGTGCAGCCACAAGCCATTATGGGCTCTGGCATAGTTGACTAAGTTGTGCGCACTCTTACAGTGGTAGACTAGCAGATGTAGGGGAAAGTAGGTGTACCGGTCTACCCGTCGTAAGGTGCTAGCGCTTCTGAAAGACTGTGTCTCGGTCATCCGTCTTCTCAAACACCCTGCAGTGCGAGAAACCAAACGGAGGCGATCGAGCCTTGTGAGGAAAAGTGCGCAAACCTCTGCAGAGTGTAACAAACTAACCATGGTTAGCCGTGTCCCTGGTCATGGACATCTTGAGTATCTAGTACCTGGATTATCATGTGAATCTCAACATGTTATTCTAAATTAATTTTGATGGGTTTTAATGATGATACTTAATTGGGATTGAGAATGCTGTCAACCATTCTCAATGTTTCACAACCACCATGATAGTAATTAATTTTATTCCTTTGAAGTAGGGAAAAATTGGCTTTACGCAAAGAACCTTATAACCATAGAGCTTTTCCACCAGCCATATATGCATATAGTGATAGCCATTGTTCATCATTTTCTCTACGGTGTGAATTTGCCAGTACATTCAATGTACTGACCCATTTCGGGCTGCAACGTCTCATGTTGCAGGATTATCTTACGACGAGTAAGTGATACGTTAGGGTTACGATTTCTACACTCAACTTTGCCGTTGGTGTTGATGGGAATCCACAACCTTGTTGCTTCCGCTATATGGATTGAGGTAATAGTATTTACGTTACGTTATACATGTGATTTACCTCTGTTATAAATCCTTCGAGTACTGTGTGTGTCAGCATACCGATCCAGGGATGACACTTAAGCACAGAGACTTGATCCATTCGGGTCGGGTCGCTACAAGATGGTATCAGAGCACATGTTGACTGTAGGACGTGACCCTAGAAACTGGCAAGCCCATAGCAAGGATTTTTCTCTACAACTTTCCCTTTCAAAAAGATCTTTTACCTCTCTTCTCTTCTGAGCTTATTCAAATATTCCCTTTTAGTGAGACTATACCCCTTTCCCCTTTTGACCACACGAAGATTCGTCTGATGGGACCACTCTAAGAAGTACAAGATATCAGACAACAAAGACCACTTCGAAATGAAGAGTATTTTCCGTGCATATGAATAATGGAAACTACAACGGTTGAAGGCCAAAGACAAGTAGAATTTGAAGGCTCTGAAGAATTCCCAGATTTGTATGACCTAGGAAGGCTACCCTTATGGAACTTGGCAGACTATGGAAGTTGTCAATACCCGAGATCAAGGTGTATCAGAGAAAGACCAAGCATGGAGAGTTAAAAACCTCAAAGTTTTGTCAAGAAAACCCTAAGGCAGGGGATATCAATTATGGAAGATAGCTCATGGCAATGACAAGGGCAGAAACACGGTTATCTGTGATGTCATCACCATTGATACTGTGGTCACCGAGCTGAGCTAAGCATGCATATGCATGGAAGGATTAAATGGTAGAAGGCTGATGGAGCACCTATCAGCAAGATGAAGTTTTAACCTTAGCCGGTGTATCACCAGGATTTGGAGTAGTACATCAAGAAGTTTAAAATGGAGCTCCAGGAAGTCGTATTAGACAAGGAAGTATTTCATGAGGAACTCAGGATCCTGAAGATGAGAGCAGCCAAGCTGGAAGAGCTACAACCTTGAGATACCGGAGAATTGTCAAGAACTAAAGGACAGTATGACCATGGTTCATGTGAAGGATGTTGAAACCAGAAGTTTGAAATGCAACTCCGGAATATTAAAGGACGTCACGAGAGACTTCGCATCAACAGAGTTGATCTGGCAAAAGAACTTAAGAAGACAAGCATGATCGGAAGAAGCCATTGGAGGCATGAACAAGGCTTGAAGAGTTTGGAGACGTTGAAGATTTGTTGACCTTTAGAAGACCAAACCCCTGTTATATACCTACGTTAGATGCGAGATTGTGAGCTGTCATTTGTTTGATGTTTTCCCGACAGCCATGATAAAATCAGTCTTTTCAAAACCATTGTTTGTATTGTGTGCATCCCTCTCTATCTCTCTTATCTTACCCCAAACCCACATGGACCCAATAGAGGATGAATGGAGATGAGCTTGTATTTTCTGGACTGATGAGTCAGTTGGAGGCAGACCGATGGATTCAGAACATGGAGGATCATATGGAGAACAACCCTATAGTCAGAAAGGATATGGCCCAGCATGCGCTTCAATGCTTTGAAAGAGGTGCTGCTACTTGGTGGAGGATGTACCAAACCATCAATGGATGGCAAAGTGTAACCACTTGGAAAGAATTTAAGTTGACTTTGCTAAAGTCTCAGTTTGTGTCCCAGAAGTTGAAGCCTTATGGAAAGGACATGAAGAAACCTTGTGCATGCAAGATTTGTGGAGAAATCGGACACACCCATAAAGAACATAAGGATGAATGCCCCAAGGAGAAGGAAACTTGTGCTAGATAGTTGAGTTTGCAACAAAAGAAATGGAGTAGTAGAAGTGAGAACATTTTTCTTTTATATTGAGGTGGTGAGTTGAGACTTGTTATGGAAAAGCGAGAGATTGTGATCATTGGAGAATCAATAAAGTTAGCATCGTTGGTAAAGATTTGGGTTTTATGAGTTGTTACTCTATGAAGAAGAATTTTGGCCATTCTGGGGATATGAGAAATATGGTCTATGGAAGATTTGTGCATTTTAAGGGTGGTAGTACCCTGTAAGAACCGTTGACCCCTGGAAAAGATAAGGATACTCCACTGAGTGGATTTCGGACAAAATGCATACGAGTTTTGTCACGATATGTGTGATACCTCAAGAGTATGTGGGATGAAGTTGGAGACCGTTAGTTGTTTGGACCAAATGTGATCAAGGAGTCAGAAGAGAATGTTAAGTTGATTCGAGATAGACTGAAGGTAGCTCAGTCCAGGCAGAAGAGTTATGCAGACTCAAAAAGGAAAATGCAAGGAGGTAGTCTATGAAATTGGAGACAGAGCATGTATTCGTGTGTCCCCTATGCGAGGAGTTAAACGGATTGGAGTTAAGGGACAGTTAGCCCCGAGATTTGTAGGACCATACCGAGTTTGGAGCATATGGGAGAAGTGGCCAACAAGTTGGAGTTACCCGAAGGACTATCAGGAGTTCATGATGTGTTTCACGGTTCCCAGTTGAAGAAGTGCCATGCAGAGATGGCCAATATTCTCCTGTAAAGACGCTTGACCGCGGAAAGGATAATGATGTTCCACGAAGTGGAATATGGACTTCATAAGTATAAGTTTTTATCTCGGTATGAGGGATATCCCACGAGGATGAAGAGATGAAGTACTATTGGATATAAAGGAGGTATGATGTCGGAAATAGGGATCAATGAAAACTCCATGATGAGTCTGAGTAATCATGTCCTAGTTTGGTGCCAATAGAAGGAAGGAAGACAGTACAATTGGATGGATTTAAGAATACTAGGAAGTTGGATGTTGGAATAACGATCAGTTGCCCCGATGATGAGTTCAAGGTTTGCAAGTGATGGGATGGGCCATAACCCACAGGCCCCAGGACCTGCCAAGAAGCAAGCACACTCTTGCTGAAGGAAACCCCCTGGAAGAGGATATGCCCTTATCGATAGACGATCTTATAGGAGTAACGCAAAACCTGAGAGTTGTGAAGGAACGATAGATGTTTGTTTGGCTTGCAGAATCAATGGATTTATCCGAACCTTGGTTCTTCGACGAGAGAAATTCTACAATGCTTGTGAGGATGACCGAGTGTTACAATACGAGATTCGCTAAAGCATATACAGGGTAATGATTTGGGTGCGGGATGGATTGATCACCATACCCACTTACTCTTATTATTCGCCTTGCTATATGGGATGGTAAATCTGAGTGACTTGCCTATAGTAGAGAGACGACGATATTAAACCTTGTTAAACCTTAGAATGGTATAGGTATTTTTTTCCCTTGTACAAGGCAGCTTTGCCAACCGTAGGTTATACGGTGAGGATCACCCAGACCCATTTCCTGCAGAAGAAACCATAAATTGTTGACCACCATGAGATATTGATAGTTGTTTAGTCTTGGCGCCAGACCTGTCAGCTAAGAAGACCCAATCTCGGAATAACCTTACCTAGATGAAAGACAAAAGAATTGAGGAAAAGGTTATGCCACTACCGGAAGAGCTCAGAGAAGGAATTTTCTCGAGGATCTGAGAAGACCGACACTGTCAAGAATAAGGATGGAGTATATGAGTTTTGATGGAACAGTAACCATGCTTCTAAGGGTGGTAGCACCCCAGACCCCTGCGAAGATCGATGGATTTTGAGGAGACCCCCAAACCCTAACCTTTTCTTGCTAGCCTCTCTGAATCTCGAGGACAAGATTCCTTTTAAGGGTGGTAGGTTTGTAACATCCCAAAATTCTAATTTTTGGAATGTTATAATAAATAGATAGATTTGATTGACTGTTTGATTGATTGACTGAAAGTGAGTGAAATTCGAAACTTTTGAAAGATAAATGAGAGGGAATAAAAGGACTTTCCCAAACTTTCATATTTGCTTTCTGATCTCCATGAATTCAAATTCTTTTCAAATACAAAACCCTTGAGCGAAGATGATATGACTTCTTCCATTTAAAATTAAATGAAAGGGTATTTGAAAATAATTGAATTTCATTATCAATTCAGAAACTTTAAGCAACTCAAGGACCCACGGAGAGAGTTGGGGATTTCGTTATTTACATAATTGAGTTTTCTCAAATTATGTAAATAGGATCATTTGATTTTATTTATTTTATCATCAATTATTTCTGCTACAAAAATATGAGAGAGGGAATAAAATGACTTTCCCAAAATATAGAAATATTGAGGATTTAATAAAAAATCAAATAAGTTTTATTTCGGAGTTTTTCGGTATTTTATTTGAATTTAGGAAAAATGCGCGTTTTTCAAAGTTGTAGTTTGGGCCCAGATAAATGTTCACTTTATCGGGCTTGATTTTAGGAACCCAGCAAAATTTATTTCGTGATTTTTGGAGTCCGTTTAGTATTTCTTTTTATTTTTCTTCCGAGCAGATTTATAAAAAAACGGAAACCGACTTCGGCCTGTACTCGGCCAGGACTCCCTGGCCCGGGGCCTTTATATAGCGCCCGAGGCCCGGCCGAGAGCCCCAGCCCAGCCGAAACCCTAGCCGCCGCCTACCAGCCCCGCCGCCGCCGCCGACTCGCCGGAGCGCGCGCCTTTCGAGGTTCGCCGCCGCCTCGTTTTCCATGCAGTTTTTTTTAAAAAAATCTGTTCGTCGTTTTTCTTTTTTGTCGGATTTTCCGCGGTTATTTTCTGATCGCGATTTCTGATCCAATTTTTTCGTTTTAGTATAACTTTTCGCTCGTTTATCGGAATCAGGCGATTCAAGCGCCTGGAGTTTCGTCTCGAAACCCTCTTTCCGAATAATCAACTTAAACAAGTTTTTGCTACTGTAAAATTTCCTAGATCCAGATTACTAGAACGAAGTTGTTTTCTTTCGCCGTTTGATTTCTTTTGCTTCGTTCGATTTGATTCTTTTTGCAACCAGGGTTCTTAAGTTGAACTTTCTGGTTAGATCTTCTATTTGAGTTTTACCTGTGCATTAGATGAGTACTTATTGTATGCTTGTTTGTTTGTCTGCGATAGAATACCCGGAGTGCGCCGCCTGTTACTTCGAATCTCTAGGTTTCGCGGATCATCAGCAAGGCAAGTAACACTTTGATCATACCTTTTCTACAACCCAGTTTTATTGCATTAGATCAATCCTCACACATTGCATGATTAGGATCTAATTAAATTGTGGGATGGGAAGTAGATGAGGTAGTACCTATTACCTGTTTATTATCAAACCTTTGGGAGTTACTTCTACGTTTGCTTATTATGCCATGCTATGCTAGTAGACGTGGATTGGGTGAGTGATATCCATGACAGATGTGAGATTTATAATTAAGGGTTTATCTAAGGTGGCAACCT
Source organism: Triticum urartu (assembly GCF_003073215.2). Taxonomy (NCBI): domain Eukaryota; kingdom Viridiplantae; phylum Streptophyta; class Magnoliopsida; order Poales; family Poaceae; genus Triticum; species Triticum urartu. The sequence continues at coordinate 362,757,205 of NC_053024.1, forward strand.
AACACACATCTGGGTGGATTGAGGCACCTGGGGTTACCAGGACTTGCCTGTTTTTCTTTGGACCGCCACCCAGGCTCAAAGGGATCATGAGATTATTCATACTAGAAACTTCCATGTGCAGCCACAAGCCATTATGGGCTCTGGGCATAGTTGACTAAGTTGTGCGAACTCTTACAGTGGTAGACTAGCAGATGTAGGGGAAAGTAGGTGTACCGGTCTACCCGTCGTAAGGTGCTAGCGCTTCTGAAAGACTGTGTCTCGGTCATCCGTCTTCTCAAACACCCTGCAGTGCGAGAAACCAAACGGAGGCGATCGAGTCTTGTGGGGAAAAGTGCGCAAACCTCTGCAGAGTGTAACAAACTAATCATGGTTAGCCGTGTCCCCGGTCATGGACATCTTGAGTATCTAGTACCTGGATTATCATGTGAATCTCAACATGTTACTCTAAATTAATTTTGATGGGTTTTAATGATGATACTTAATTGGGATTGAGAATGCTGTCAACCATTCTCAATGTTTCACAACCACCATGATAGTAATTAATTTTATTCCTTTGAAGTAGGGAAAAATTGGCTTTACGCAAAAAACCTTATAACCATAGAGCTTTTCCACCAGCCATATATGCATATAGTGATAGCCATTGTTCATCATTTTCTCTATGGTGTGAATTTGCCAGTACATTCAATGTACTGACCCGTTTTGGGCTGCAACATCTCATGTTGCAGGATTATCTTACGACGAGTAAGTGATACGTTAGGGTTACGATTTCTACACTCAACTTTGCCGTTGGTGTTGATGGGAATCCACAACCTTGTTGCTTCCGCTATATGGATTGAGGTAATAGTATTTACGTTACTTTATACATGTGATTTACCTCTGTTATAAATCCTTCGAGTACTGTGTGTGTCAGCATACCGATCCAGGGATGACACTTAAGCACAGAGACTTGATCCATTCGGGTCGGGTCGCTACACACTGTCTCCATTTGAGCTGAAGCCTTATGCACCTTGGATCATGAGATTCCTTAGGACAATGTCTTCACTCAACTACAAAGCTGATTTCCAGAATCATCTCAGCTACTTGCCCCCAATTGAAGTCCTCAAGCAGACATATTCCTTAGTTGATGGAAAGGGCAAGGCACTAGCTGTAATTGATGAAGGCATTCCTCCATTGGATGGTCAGTTTCGCAAAGCTGCATCTTATTCCACCAATGATGACTCTGCCACACATGACTCTGCCAATGCTCCCAAGTCCACTCCTCAAGCCACTGCTCCCCGCGTGATGACAGACCGTGAACTTCTGCTTAGTCTTCACCAGAAGGTGGATCGAAATCACAAATGGGTTAAGCGTCAGTTTGGTTCACTTCTTCACAACATGACTGCCACACACAATGCAATGAAGAAAAACCACTACTACCTCCATCAAGTCTTCGGTCGCACCTGGGCAATCCTGTCACATCTGTATGGTGAATAAGATCTGAAGAACATGGGTCTTAATGAAGATTTTGACTGGTCTGCACCTGCACCGAAGAAGTTCAAGAAGGTCAAGGTTCCTTCTCTGGTGGCCAGCTCATATTCTTCATCGCGCGACACTGATGAACATGAAGATTTGGACGACACTGCGGCAGGCCCTACATCAACCAACGACCCCGACAACACTGGCGCTCCTTCATCATCTTGATTATCCTCAAGAGCGTTAGTCCTTAGTTTCGATCCTTTTGGTCATTCGATGACAAAGGGGGAGAAATTTGAGTTAGTCTTCAAGCGGGTCTATTTTATCGCCCATATACAACGTTTTTTTCTAAGTTACAACTCTTGTTCTTCTGAAACTTTATTGGATCGAGTTGTAATCTTAAACCCAATGGTGCTCTGATACTTTTGATGCACTGTGCTCTGATACTCTTGATGCACTATTCTGCATGCTTATTCCTTGTTAATATTATTGCACGCATGCTGAATTTCATCAGGCACCATATTTCATCATGCATTTCAAATTCTTCATATTATATGTTAAATGCGTGTATGAATTACAAGATATAGGGGGAGATCTCCATGATTCAACTCTTTAAGTGTGCATTTCTTCAAAAGCAAATTCCTCACTATGCACATCTTCAGGGGGAGTTCTTCTATATCTTGCAATCAAATTCCTCAGTATCAGTATTTACACTTCATATGTTTATCCCCGTTGAAAACTTAACCTATATTGTCATCAATCACCAAAAAGGGGGAGATTGTAAGTGCATCTAGTGCCCCTTAGTGATTTTGGTGTATTGAAGACTTATAGGTTAAGGGACTAATGCGTTTGTGAGTGTACACAGGTCTATAAGTCTATGAGGAGTTTGATATTTACAGGAAAAGTCGACCCCTAAAAATGAATATCTTCGACTGAAGATTTTGGTATTTCTGAAGACTTTGATGAAGACTTTGAAAGTGAAGAAATTGGTGTGTCCGTGAAGACTTGATATTCAAGCGAGGAATATGAAGCTTGAAGACTTTTGTTTTCATAGTTTTGTTTTTCTCTTTCTTGAGTCATAGGAAACACCGTACTATTAAAGGGGGTCGAGGAAATACTAAGGAAAAATTTCCATGTGATGCTCAACTCAAAATCCTACACCTACCAATCCGTTCGAGTGAAGCCATTGGAAATCTCATACAGTTCAGTCAATTTCTTCAGTGACAGAGACGAAGTTCTTCTGGTCTCTGAGGAATTTGTCCTGACTAAGGAGTTAGGAATTCGCCAGTGCGGATTGCCTACACAGTGAGGAACATGATAGCCCTGAGGATTTAGCTACTCAAAATTCTGACCGTTGCTGTGCTATAAGCCAGCTGTTCCAAAATATCTATCCACCTAACGGTCATATCATTGAAGGGCATTTATGTCTTATCATGTCGGATTGCTCCCTAGGATATAAATAGCCGCCCCTTACAACCACGAGCTGGTTGGCTCCTCCGAGAGAAACCGACACTTGTCATTTGAGAGCAACCCATCCTCCGAGGACTTTGAGTGAAAATCATCAAGTGAGGAAAAACCAAAAACCCAAAACCCAAACACCTACAAACCCCAAGTGTCCTTTTATGCTATCCAGAAATTTGGTATAATTTCCGATCAACAATATGTCATCCACATATAATACCATAAGTGCTACAGAGCTCCCACTCACTTTCTTGTAAATACAGGCTTCTCCAAAAGTCTGTATAAAACCATATGCTTTGATCACACTATCAAAGCGTATATTCCAACTCCGAGAGGCTTGCACCAGTCCATAAATGGATCGCTGGAGCTTGCACACTTTGTTAGCACCTTTTGGATCGACAAAACCTTCTGGTTGCATCATATACAACTCTTCTTTAAGATATCCATTAAGGAATGCACTTTTGACAACCATTTGCCAAATTTTATAATCATAAAATGCGGTAATTGCTAACATGATTCGGAGGGACTTAAGCATTGCTATGGGTGAGAAGGTCTCATCATAGTCAACTCCTTGAATTTGTTGAAAACCTTTTGCAACAAGTCAAGCTTTGTAGACAGTAATATTACCGTCAGGGTCAATCTTCTTCTTGAAGATCCATTCATTCTCTATGGCCTGCCGATCAACGGGAAAGTCAACCAAAGTCCACACTTTGTTCTCATACATGGATCCCATCTCAGATTTCATGGCCTCAAGCCATTTTGCGGAATCTGGGCTCATCATCACTTCCACATAGTTCGTAGGTTCGCCATGGTCAAGTAACATGACTTCCAGAATAGTATTGCCGTACCACTCTCGTGCGGATCTTACTCTGGTTGACCTACGAGGTTCGGTAGTAACTTGATCAGAAGTTTCATGATCATCATCATTAGCTTCCTCACTTACTGGTGTAGGAATCACTGGAACTGATTTCTGTGATGAACTACTTTCCAATAAGGGAGAAGGTACAATTACCTCGTCAAGTTCTACTTTCCTCCCACTCACTTCTTTCGAGAGAAACTCCTTCTCCAGAAAGGATCCATTCTTAGCAACGAATATCTTGCCTTCGGATCTGTGATAGAAGGTGTACCCAACAGTCGCCTTTGGGTATCCTATGAAGACACATTTTCCGATTTGGGTTCGAGCTTATCAGGTTGAAGCTTTTTCACATAAGCATCGAAGCCCCAAACTTTAAGAAACGACAACTTGGGTTTCTTGCCAAACCACAATTCATAAGGTGTCGTTTCAACGGATTTAGATGGTGCCCTATTTAACATGAATGCAACTGTCTCTAAAGCATAACCCCAAAACGATAGCGGTAAATCAGTAAGAGACATCATAGATCGCACCATATCTAATAAAGTGCGGTTACGACATTCGGACACACAATTACGTTGTGGTGTTCCAGGTGGCGTGAGTAGCGAAACTATTCTGCATTGTTTCAAATGAAGTCCAAACTCATAACTCAAATATTCACCTCCATGATCAGATCGTAGAAACTTGATTTTCTTGTTACGATGATTTTCCGTCACACTAAAATTCTTTGAACTTTTCAAATGTTTCAGACTTATGTTTCATTAAGTAGATATACCCATATCTGCTCAAATCATCTGTGAAGGTGAGAAAATAACGATATCAGCCTCGAGCTTCAATGTTCATTGGACAACATACATCAGTATGTATGGTTTCCAATAACTCTGTTGCTCGCTCCATTGTTCCGGAGAATGGAGTTTTAGTCATCTTGCCCATCAGGCATGGTTCCCAAGTACTCAGTGATTCATAATCAAGTGATTCCGGAAGTCCATCAGAATGGAGTTTCTTCATGTGCTTTACACCAATATGACCTAAACGGTAGTACCACAAATAAGTTGCACTATCATTACCAACTCTTCATCTTTTGGCTTCAATACTATGAACATGTGTATCACTACTATCAAGATTTAGTAAAAATAGACCACTCATCAAGGGTGCATGACCATAAAAGATATTACTCATATAAATAGAACAACCATTATTCTCTGATTTAAATGAACAACCGTCTTACATCAAACAAGATCCATATATAATGTTCATGCTCAACGCTGGCACCAAATAACAATTATTTAGGTCTAAAACTGATCCCGAAGGTAGATGTAGCGGTAGCGTGCTGACGGCGATCACATCGACTTTGGAACCATTTCCCACATGCATCATCACCTCGTCCTTAGCCAATCTTCGCTTAATCCGTAGCCCCTGTTTCGAGTTGCAAATGTTAGTTACTGAACCAGTATCAAATACCCAGGCACTACTGTGAGCATTAGTAAGGTACACATCAATAAGATGTATTTCAAATATACCTTTGGCTTTGCCATCCTTCTTCTCCGCCAAATACTTGGGGCAGTTCCGCTTCCAGTGACCAGTACCTTTGCAGTAGAAGCACTCAGTCTCAGGCTTAGGTCCAGACTTGGGTTTCTTCACTTGAGCAGCAACTGGCTTGTTGTTCTTCTTGAAGTTCCCCTTCTTCCCTTTACCCTTTTTCTTGAAACTGGTGGTCTTGTTGACCATCAACACTTGATGCTCCTTCTTGATTTCTACCTCCACAGCCTTTAGCATTGCAAAGAGCTCAGGAATGGTCTTATCCATCCCTTGCATATTATAGTTCATCATGAAGCTCTTTTAGCATGGTGGTAGTGATTGAAGAACTCTATCAATGACACTATCATCACAAAGATTAACTCCCAACTAAGTCAAGTGGTTGTGGTACCTAGACATTCTGAGTATATGTTCACTAACAGAACTATTCTCCTCCATCTTGCTGCTGTAGAGCTTATTGGAGACTTCATATCTCTCAATCCGGGCATTTGCTTGAAATATTAACTTTAACTCCTGGAACATCTCATATGCTCCATGACGTTCAAAACATTGTTGAAGTCCCGGTTCTAAGCCGTAAAGCATGGCACACTGAACTATCGAGTAGTCATCAGCTTTGCTCTGCCAGGTGTTCACAACGTCTGGCGTTGCTCCTGCAGTGGGTTTGTCACCTAACGGTGCTTCTAGGATGTAATTCTTCTGTGCAGCAATGAGGATAATCCTCAAGTTACAGACCAAGTTCGTGTAGTTTCTACCATCATCTTTCAACTTAGCTTTCTCTAGGACGCATTAAAATTCAACGGAACAACAGCACAGGCCATCTATCTACAACAACATAGACATGCAAAATACTATCAGGTACTAAGTTCATGATAAATTAAAGTTCAATTAATCATATTACTGAAGAACTCCCACTTAGATAGACATCTATCTAATCATCTAAGTGATCACGTGATCCATAACAACTAAACCATGTCCGATCATCACGTGAGATGGAGTAGTTTTCAATGGTGAACATCACTATGTTGATCATATCTGCTATATGATTCACGCTCGACCTTTCGGTCTTAGTGTTCCGAGGCCATATCTGCATATGCTAGGCTCGTCAAGTTTAACCCGAGTATTGTGCGTGTGCAAAACTGGCTTGCACCCGTTGTATGTGAACGTAGAGCTTATCACACCCGATCATCACGTGGTGTCTCGGCACGACGAACTGTAGCAATGGTGCATACTCAGGGAGAACACTTATACCTTAAAATTTAGTGAGAGATCATCTTGTAATGCTACCGCCGAACTAAGCAAAATAAGATGCATAAAGGATAAACATCACATGCAATCAATATAAGTGATATGATAATGATATGGTCATCATCATCTTGTGCCTTTGATCTCCATCTCCAAAGCACCTCATGATCACCATCATCACCGTCTTGACACCTTGATCTCCATCGAAACATCATTGTCGTCACCCCAACGATTGCTTCTACGACTAATCGCCACCTCTTAGTGATAAAGTAAAGCAATTACATGGCGATTGCATTTCATAAAATAAAGCGACAGCCATATGGCTCCTGTCAGTTGCTGATAACTGTGTTACAAAACATGATCATCTCATACAATAAAATTTAGCATCATGTCTGGACCATATCACATCACAAAATGCCCTGCAAAAACAAGTTAGACATCCTCTACTTTGTTGTTGCAAGTTTTACGTGGCTGCTACGGGCTGAGCAAGAACCGTTCTTACCTACGCATCAAAAACCACAACGCGGTATAGTGATTGATTTTTGATCTTCAGAAAGAACCCTGTTCATTGAATCCGATTCAACTAAAGTTGGAGAAACTGACACCCACCAGCCACCTGTGTGTGAAGCATGTTGGTAGAACCAGTCTCGCATAAGCATACACGTAATGTCGGTCTGGGCCGCTTCATCCAACAATACCGCCGAATCAAGAATCAACTAGTGACGGCAAGCAATATGTATATACCCACGCCCACAACTCCTTTGTGTTCTACTCGTGCATATAACATCTACGCATAAACCTGGCTCGGATGCCACTGTTGGGGGATGCAGTAATTTCAAAAAATTCCTACGCACACGCAAGATCATGGTGATGCATAGCAATGAGAGGGAAGAGTGTTGTCTATGTACCCTTGTAGACCGTAAGCGGAAGCGTTATGACAACGTGGTTGATGTAGCCGTATGTCTTCATGATCGACCGATCCTAGCACCAAAGGTACGACACCTCCGTGATCTGCACATATTCGGCTCAGTGAGGTCCCACGATCTAGTAGAGTGTCGAGGGAGAGCTTCGTCAGCATGATGGAGTGATGACGGTGATGATGATGCTATCGGAACAGGGCTTCGCCTAAGCACCGCTACGATATGACCGAGGTGGATTATGGTGGAGGGGGGTACCGCACACGTCTAACAGATCAATGATCAACTTGTGTGTCTATGGGGTGCCCCCTCCCCTGTATATAAAGGAGTGGCGGAGGGGGACGACCTCCTAGGCGCCCCCCAAGGGGAGTCCTACTCCCACCGGGAGTAGGATTCCCCCCTTCCCTAGTTGGATTAGGAGAGAAGGAAGGACGAGGAAGGAGGAAGGAAAGGGGGGCTCCAAATTCGGATTGGGCTTGGGGGGCGCCCCCTCCTTTGCTCCCTTCTCCTCTCTCTCCCACTATGACCCAATAAGGCCCATATACCTCCCGAGGGTTCCAGTAACCTCCCGGTACATCGGTAAATGCCCGATCTCACCCGGAAGCATTCCGATGTCCAAATATAGTCGTCCAATATATCGATCTCTATGTCTCCACCATTTCAAGACTCGTCGTCATGTCCGTGATCATATCTGGGACTCTGAACTACCTTCGGTACATCAAAAGACATAAACTCATAATACAATCGTCATCGAACGTTAAGCGTGCGGACCCTACGGGTTCGAGAACTATGTAGACCTGACCAAGACACGTCTCCGGTCAAGAACCAATAGCGGAACCTGGATGCTCATATTGGTTCCTACATATTCTACGAAGATCCTTATCAGTCAAACCGCATAACAACATACGGTGTTCCCTTTGTCATCGGTATGTTACTTGCCCGAGATTTGATCGTCGGTATCTCAATACCTAGTTCAATCTCGTTACCGGCAAGTCTCTTTACTCATTCCGTAATGCATCATCTCGCAACTAACTCATTAGTCACAATGCTTGCAAGGCTTATAGTGATGTACATTACCGAGAGGGCCTAGAGATACCTCTCCGGCAATCGGAGTGACAAATCCTAATCTCGATCTATGCCAACTCAACAAACACCATTGGAGACACCTGTAGAGCATCTTTATAATCACCCAGTTACGTTGTGACGTTTGGTAGCACACAAAGTGTTCCTCTGGTATTCGGGAGTTGCATGATCTCATAGTCATAGGAACATGTATAAGTTATGGAGAAAGCAATAGCAACAAACTAAACGATCATCGTGCTAAGCTAACGGATGGGTCAAGTCAATCACATCATTCTCTAAAGATGTGATCCCGTTAATCAAATGACAACTCATGTCTATGGTTAGGAAACATAACCATCATTGATTCAACGAGCTAGTCAAGTAGAGGCAAACTAGTGACACTCTATTTGTCCATGTATTTACACATGCACTAAGTTTCCAGTTAATACAATTCTAGCATGAATAATAATCATGTATCATGATATAAGGAAATATAAATAACAACTTTATTATTGCGTCTACGGCATATTTCCTTCAGTCTCCAACTTGCACTAGAGTCAATAATCTAGTTCACATCGTCATGTGATTTAACACCAATAGTTCACATCTTTATGTGATTAGTTCACATCTCCATGTGACTAATACCCAAAGGGTTTACTAGAGTCAATAATCTAGTTCACATCGCTATGTTATTAACACCCAAAGAGTGATCATGTATTTCTTGTGAGAGAAGTTTAGTCTATGAGTCTGCAACATTCAGATCCGTGTGTATTTTGCAAATTTCTATGTCTACAATACTCTGCACGGAGCTACTCTAGCTAATTGCCCCCACTTTCAACATGTATCTAGATCGAGACTTAGAGTCATCTAGATCGATGTAAAAATCATGCATCGACGTAACTCTTTACGACGAACTATTTTATCACCTCCATAAACGAGAAATATTTCCTTAGTCCTCTAAGGATAATTTTTACTGCCGTCTAGTGATCTACTCCTAGATCACTATTGTACTCCCTTGCCAGAATCATGCTAAGGTATACAATAGGACCGGTACACAACATAGCATACTTTGTAGAACCTATGACTGAGGTATAGGGAATGACGTTTCATTCTCTTTCTATTTTCTGCTGTGGTCGGGTTTTAAGTCTTTACTCAACTTCACACATTGCAACACAGGCAAGAACTCCTTCTTTGAATGTTCCATTTTGAACTACTTCAAAATATTGTCAAGGTATGTACTCATTGAAAAATCTTATCAAGCGTCTTGATCTATCTTTATAGATCTTGATGCTCAATGTGTAAGCAGCTTCACCGAGGTCTTTCTTTGAAAAATTCTTATTCAAGTATCCTTTTATGCTATCCAGAAATTCGGTATCATTTCCAATCAACAATATTTCATCCACATATAATATCAGAAATGCTACAGAGCTCCCACTCACTTTCTTGTAAATACAGGCTTCTCCAAAAGTCTGTATAAAACCATATGCTTTGATCACACAATCAAAGCGTATATTCCAACTCCGAGAGGCTTGCACCAGTCCATAAATTGATCGCTGGAGTTTGCACACTTTGTTAGCACCTTTTGGATCGATAAAACCTTCTGGTTGCATCATATACAACTCTTCTTTAAGATATCCATTAAGGAATGCAGTTTTGACATCCATTTGCCAAACTTTATAATCATAAAATGCGGCAATTGCTAACATGATTTGGATGGACTAAAGCATCTCTACGTGAAAGTGCAACTATCCCTGGGTGGTTTTGGTAATTCCTAACAACATATAACTCATTGAGCTAATGCTACTTAAAGATAAACATTTTAGGAAAGCTCGGTGATTGGCATGGCATGGATGAGAAAGGTGGATCCCTCAAAATTCTAAGGACAAAGAATTGGCTCAAGCTCAAAGCTCAGGACTCTACATCTTTCCATTTTAAGTGATCCAAGATCACATTGTGTCCATAGGAAAAGCCAATACTATTAAGAGGGGATGAGGTGTTGCCTATTGGCTTGCTTGCTCAAAATGCTTAGTGATATGCTCCAAAAGCCCTCAACTACTTTCTCACATCCACATATGTCCCAAACCAAAATTCAAACTCGACCCCACCGAAACTTTCTATCCGGCGCCACCGAGTTGAGTTGACATAGCCACTGCCAGAAACCCTAGTCTTTTCAGTCTCATCGATGGATCTCGGTCTCACCGAGATGGGATTGTAATCTCTCTGTTTCCCTTCGTAACGTTTTGGTAAAACCAAGATGAGCGATCGGTCCCACCGAGATTACAATGCAAACTCTTTGTTTCCCTATCGTAACGTTTCGGTCCAACCGAGATGAGCGAATCGGTCCCACCGAGTTTGCCTGACCAACTCTCTGTTAGTCCATAACCAAAATCGGTCTCACCGAGTTTTTGTAATCGGTCTCACCAAGATTACGTTATGCCCTAACCCTAACAAAATCGGTCCCACCGAGTTGACATGTCGGTCCCACCGAAAACCCTAACGGTTACATTTCGAACTAAATCGGTCTGACTGAGTTTCATGATTCGGTCCCACCGAGTTTGGTGATTTGTGTGTAACGGTTAGATTTTGTGTGGAGGCTATTTATACCCCTCCACCCACTCTTCATTCATGGAGAGAGCCATCAGAATATGCCTACTGCTACCTCTTGAGCACTGCGTTGGTTTTCCCCGAAGAGGAAGGGATGATGCAACAAAGTAGCGTAAGTATTTCCCTCAGTTTTTGAGAATCAAGGTATCAATCCAGTAGGAGGCTACGCGTGAGTCCCTCGTACCTGCACAAAACAAATAAATCCTCGCAACCAACGTGAATAGGGGTTGTCAATCCCTACACGGCCACTTACGAGAGTGAGATCTGATAGATATGATAAAGATAATATTTTTGGTATTTTTGTGATAAAGATGCAAAGTAAAATAAAGGCAAAGTAGAAAGCAAAGGAAATAACTAAGTAGTAGGAGATTAATATGATAAAGATAGACCCGGGGGCCATAAGTTTCACTAGTGGCTTCTCTCGAGAGCATAAGTATTCTACAATGGGTGAACAAATTACTGTTGAGAAATTGACAGAATTGAGCATAGTTATGAGAATATCTAGGTATGATCATGTATATAGGCATCACGTCCGAGACAAGTAGACCGACTCCTGCCTGCATCTACTACTATTACTCCACTCATCGACCGCTATCCAGCACGCATCTAGAGTATTAAGTTAAAAACAGAGTAACGCCTTAAGCAAGATGACATGATGTAGAGGGATAGACTCATGCAATATGATGAAAACCCCATCTTGTTATCCTCGATGGCAACAATACAATACGTGCCTTGCTGCCCCTACCATCACTAGGAAAGGACACCGCAAGATTGAACCCAAAGCTAAGCATTTCTCCCGTTGCAAGAAAGATCAATCTAGTAGGCCAAACCAAACTGATAACTCAAAGAGACTTGCAAAGATAACCAATCATACATAAAAGAATTCAGAGAAGATTCAAATATTATTCATAGATAGACTTGATTATAAACCCACAATTCATCGGTCTCAACAAACACACCGCAAAAAGAAGATTGCATCGAATAGTTCTCCACAAGAGAGGGGGAGAACATTGTATTGAGATCCAAAAAGAGAGAAGAAGCCATCTAGCTAATAACTATGGACCCATAGGTCTGAGATGAACTACTCACACTTCATCGGAGAGGCTATGGTGTTGATGTAGAAGCCCTGCATGATCGATGCCCCCTCCGGCGGAGCTCCAGAACAGGCCCCAAGATGGGATCTCGTGGATACAGAAAGTTGCGGCGGTGGAATTAGGTTTTTGGCTCCGTGTCTGATCGTCTGGGGGTACGTAGGTATATATAGGAGGATGGAGTATGTCGGTGGAGCAACAGGGGGCCCACGAGGGTGGAAGGTGCGCCTAGGGGGGGTAGGTGCGCCCCCCTACCTCATGGCCTCCTCTTTTGTGTCTTGACGTAGGGTCCAAGTCTCTTGGGTCTTGTTCGTTGAGAAAATCACGTTCCTGAAGGTTTCATTCCGTTTGGACTCCGTTTGATATTCCTTTTCTTCGAAACCCTAAAACAGGCAAAAAAAACAGCAATTCTGGGCTAGGCCTCCGGTTAATAGGTTAGTCCCAAAAATAATATAAAAGTGGATAATAAAGCCCAGTAATGTCCAAAACAGTAGATAATATAGCATGGAGCAATCAAAAATTATAGATACGTTGGAGACGTATCAAGCATCCCCAAGCTTAGTTCCCGCTCGTCCTCGAGTAGGTAAATGATAAAAACATAATTTTTGATGCGGAGTGCTACTTGGCATAATTTTAATGTAATTCTTCTTAATTGTGGTATTAATATTAAGATCCGAAAGATTCAAGGCAAAAGTTCATATTGACATAAAAATAATAATACTTCAAGCATACTAACTAAGCAATTATGTCTTCTCAAAATAACATGGCCAAAGAAAGTTCATCCCTACAAAATCATATAGTTTAGTCATGTTTCATTTTCGTCACACAAGAATGCTCTCATCATGCACAACCCCGATGACAAGCCAAGAAATTGTTTCATACTTTAGTAATCTCAAACCTATAAACTTTCACGCAATATATGAGCGCGAGCCATGGACATAGCACTATGGGTGGAATAGAATATAATGAGGGGGGTTATGTGGAGAAGACAAAAAGGAGAAAGTCTCACATCAACGAGGCTAATCAATGGGCTATGGAGATGCCCACCGATTGATGTTGATGCAAGGAGTAGGGATTGCCATGCAACGGATGCACTAGAGCTATAAATGTATGAAAGCTCAACAAAAGAAACTAAGTGGGTGTGCATCCAACTTGCTTGCTCACGAAGACCTAGGGCACTTGAGGAGGACCATTGTTGGAATATACAAGCCAAGTTCTATAATGAAAAAATCCCACTAGTATATGAAAGTGACAAAACAAGAGACTCTCTATCATGAAGATTACGGTGCTACTTTGAAGCACAAGTGTGAAAAAAAGGATAGTAGCATTGCCCCTTTTATTTTTTTATTTTTTATTTAGCTTTTTTTATTTAGCCCTTCCCTCTTTTTTTGGGAAAATGCTCTATTAATGATGATCATCGCACTTCTATTTATTTACAACTCAATAATTACAACTCGATACTAGAACAAAGTATGACTCTATATGAATGCCTCCGGCGGTGTACCGGGATATGCAATGGACCAAGAGTGACATGTATGAAAGAATTATGAACGGTGGCCTTGCCATAAATACTATGTCAACTACATGATTATGCTAAGCAATATGACAATGATGAATGTGTCATGATGACCGGAATGGTGGAAAGTTGCATGGCAATATATCTCGGAATAGCTATGGAAATGCCATAATAGGTAGGTATGGTGGCTGTTTTGAGGAAGATATAAGGAGGTTTATGTGTGAAAGAGCGTATCATATCAAGGGGTTTGGATGCACCGACGAAGTTTGCGTCAACTCTCAATGTGAGAAAGGGCAATGCACGGTACCGAAGAGGCTAGCAAGGATGTAAGGGTGAGAGTGCGTATAATTCATGGACTCAACATTAGTCATAAAGAACTCACATACTTATTGCAAAAATCTACAAGTCATCAAAAACCTCGGTACTACGCGCATGCTCCTAGGGGGATTGATTGGTAGGAAAAGACCATCGCTCGTCCCCGACCGCCACTCATAAGGAAGACAATCAAATAACACCTCATGTTTCAAATTTGTTACACAACGTTTACCATACGTGCATGCTACGGGACTTGCAAACTTCAACACAAGTATTTCTCAATTTCACAACTTCTCAACTAGCACGACTTTGATATTATTACCTCCATATCTCAAAACAATCATCAAGCATCAAACTTCTCTTAGTATTCAAAACACTCTTAAGAAAATTTTACTAATTTTGAATACCTAGCATATTACGATTTAAAGAAAATTACCATGCTATTAAGACTCTCAAAATAATCTAAGTGAAGCATGAGAGATCAATAGTTTCTATAAAACAAATCCACCACCGTGCTCTAAAAGATATAAGTGAAGTACTAGAGCAAAACTATATAACTCAAAAGATATAAGCGAAGCACATAGAGTATTCTAACAAATTACAAATTGTGTATGGCTACCTCAAAAGGTGTGTACAGAAATAATGATTGTGGTAAAATAACAAATAAAGACTCAAATCATACAAGACGCTCCAAGCAAAACACATATCATGTGGCGAATAAAAATATAGCTCCAAGTAAAGTTGCCGATAGAAGTAGACGAAAGAGGGGATGCCTTCCGTGGCACCCCCAAGCTTTGGCTTTTAGGTGTCCTTAGATTATCTTGGGGGTTCCATGGGAGTCCCCAAGCTTAGGCTCTTGCAACTCCTTGTTCCATAATCCATCAAATCTTTACCCAAAACTTGAAAACTTCACAACACAAAACTTAAAGTAGAAAATCTCGTGAGCTCCGTTAGCGAAAGAAAATAAAATAACACTTCAAGGTACTGTAATGAACTCATTCTTTATTTATATTGGTGTTATAACTACTGTATTCCAACTTCTCTATGGTTTATAAACTATTTTACTAGCCATAGATTCATCAAAATAAGCAAACAACACACGAAAAACAGAATCTGTCAAAAACAGAACAGTCTGTAGTAATCTGTATCTAGCGCAAGATCTGGAACCCCAAAAATTCTAAAATAAATTGCTGGACGTGAGGAATTTATCTGTTAATAATTAAAAAATAATTAACTAAATAGAACTTTCAAAATAAAAATGGCAGTAGTTCTCGTGAGCGCTAAAGTTTCTGTTTTTTACAGCAAGTGTAACAAGACTTTCCCCAAGTCTTCCCAACGGTTCTACTTGGCACAAACACTAATTAAACACAAAAAATCACAACCAAAACACAGGCTAGATAAATTATTTATTACTAAACAGGATCAAAAAGCAAGGAATAAAAATAAAATTGGGTTGCCTCCCAACAAGCGCTATCGTTTAACGCCCCTAGCTAGGCATAACAAGCAAGGATAGATCTAGGTATTGCCATCTTTGGTAGGCAATTATTCAATGAGGCATCTACCATCCTTAGGAATTTCTTTCTTTTTATTGATTATAAAACTTTTAGGCACAAGATCAAAAAATCATTTGTAACAAATGGTTCCTTAATGATAGCAAAAATATTAGGATGAACCCTTATGGATTTGAGATCCGCAGTTTCTTTACTAGAGGATTCACCCTTATTCTTAGGAACATACATAAGCTTGGAAATTTTAGTAGGAGGACATGGAGTGTTTTTATGGAAGAAAAAGTGGTTCCCAAGTTGGTAATAATATCCTCAATTTTATCAATTCTAGTGGAATCATGATTTATTTTCTCATTAACTATGGGTTCCTTCTCTTTAATATTTTTCAAAGTGACTCCTACTTTAGATCCATATTGAGAGATTCGGTTGTGGATATTTTTATCCAAATTTTCAATTAAATCTACGGTAGCAACCTTATTTTCAATAATTTCAAGTCTTTACATTACATTCTCCAAAGTTAATATAGTTCCATTAACCAAAAGAGGGGGTGAGCCAAACAAATCTATCATAGCATTATAAGAATCAAAAGTGTGGCTACCCAAGAAGTTCCCTCCGGTAATAGTATCAAGGATATATCTGTGCCAAGGAGTAATGCCTACATAAAAATTGCGAAGAAGAACGGAAGTAGATTGCTTCCTGGTGGATCTATTTTGAGCATTGCAAATTCTATACCAAGCATCTTTTAGATTCTCTCCCTCCCTTTGCTTAAAATTTAAAATTTCACACTCAGGAGACAACGGAGAAGATAAGGGACTAGCCATAACGACAAGCAAACGACCTAACACACAAGAAAACAAAAAAACAAGCGGGCAAAAAGAGGCAAATAGAGAAAGAGATGGAGGATAGAGAGAGAGAGGGCGAATAAAACGACGAGGGTGAAGTGGGGGAGAGGAAAACGAGAGGCAAATGGCAAATAATGTAATGCGGGAGATAAGGGTATGTGATGGGTACTTGATATGTTGACTTTTGCGTAGACCTCCCTGGCAACGGCGCCAGAAATCCTTCTTGCTACCTCTTGAGCACTATGTTGGTTTTCCCCGAAGAGGAAGGGATGATGCAGCAAAGTAGCGTAAGTATTTCCCTCAGTTTTTGAGAACCAAGGTATCAATCCAGTAGGAGGCTATGCGCGAGTCCCTCGTACCCGCACAAAACAAATAAATCCTCGCAACCAATGCGAATAGGGGTTGTCAAACCCTACACGACCACTTATGAGAGTGAGATCTGATAGATATGATAAAGATAATATTTTTGGTATTTTTGTGATAAAGATGCAAAGTAAAATAAAGGCAAAGTAGAAAGCAAAGGAAATAACTAAGTAGTAGGAGATTAATATGATAAAGATAGACCCGGGGGCCATAGGTTTCACTAGTGGCTTCTCTCGAGAGCATAAGTATTCTACAGCGGGTGAACAAATTACTGTTGAGCAATTGACAGAATTGAGCATAGTTATGAGAATATCTAGGTATGATCATGTATATAGGCATCACGTTCGAGACAAGTAGACCGACTCTTGCCTACATCTACTACTATTACTCCACTCATCGACCGCTATCCAGCATGCATCTAAAGTATTAAGTTAAAAATAGAGTAACGCCTTAAGCAAGATGACATGATGTAGAGGGATAGACTCATGCAATATGATGAAAACCCCATCTTGTTATCCTCGATGGCAACAATACAATACGTGCCTTGCTGCCTCTACTGTCACTGGGAAAGGACACCGCAAGATTGAACCCAAAGCTAAGCACTTCTCCCATTGCAAGAAAGATCAATCTAGTAGGCCAAACCAAACTGATAATTCGAAGCGACTTGCAAAGATGGCCTCCTCTTTTGTGTCTTGGGTCTTGTTCATTGAGAAAATCACGTTCCGGAAGGTTTCATTCCATTTGGACTCCGTTTGATATTCCTTTTCTTCGAAACCCTAAAACAGGCAAAAAACATCAATTCTAGACTGGGCCTCCGGTTAATAGGTTAGTCCCAAAAATAATATAAAAGTGGATAATAAAGCCCAATAATGTCCAAAACAGTAGATAATATAGCATGGAGCAATCAAAAATTATAGATACGTTGGAGACATATCACCTACACTACCAACATACATTTTCTGAGAGAGAACCACCTACACTTGTGTTGAGGTCAAGATATTCCACTCCAACCACATAAATCTTGATCTCTAGCCTTTCCCAAGTTGCTTTCCACTCAAATCTTCTTTCTACCAAATCCAAATCCTGTGAGAGAGAGTTGAGTGTTGGGGAGACTATCATTTGAAGCACAAGAGCAAGGAGTTCATCATCAACACACCATTTGTTACCTCTTGGAGACTGGTGTCTCCTAGATTGGTTAGGTGTCACTTGGGAGCCTCCGTCAATATTGTGGAGTTTAACTAAGGAGTTTGTAAGGGCAAGGAGATCTCCTACTTCGTGAAGATCTACCCGAGTGAGGCAAATCCTTCATGGGCAACGACCATGGTGGGATAGACAAGGTTGCTTCTTCGTGGATCCTTCGTGGGTGGAGCCCTCCGTGGACTCGTGCAGCCGTTACCCTTCGTGGGTTAAAGTCTCCATCAACGTGGATGTACGATAGCACCACCTATCAGAACCACGCCAAAAATCTCCGTGTCTCCAATTGCGTTTGCATACTCCAAACTCCTCCCTTTACCTTCATATGCAATTGTTTTCCTTTCCGCTGCTATACTCTTAGAATTGCATGTGTAGGTTGATTGCTTGACTTGTGCTAAGTTGCTAAAATCCACCTAGAACTAAAATTGGGAAAAGGCTAGATTTTTATTTGGTCAAGTAGTCTAATAACCCCCCTCTAGACATACTTTCGATCCTACAGGTGGTATCAGAGCTTTGATCTCCATTTGCTTTGATTTCCATTGATTTTGGTGGTTGATGTCTACTACACAACCTTCTTCTTGTAGACGTTGTTGGGCCTCCAAGTGCAGAGGTTTGTAGGACAGTAGCAAATTTCCCTCAAGTGGATGACCTAAGGTTTATCAATCCGTAGGAGGCGTAGGATGAAGATGGTCTCTCTCAAGCAACCCTGCAACCAAATAACAAAGAGTCTCTTGTGTCCCCAACACACCCAATACAATGGTAAATTGTATAGGTGCACTAGTTCGGCGAAGAGATGGTGATACAAGTGGTATATGGATAGTAGATAAAGGTATTTGAAATCTGAAATAATAAAAACAGCAAGGTAGCAAGTGATAAAAGTGAGCGTAAACGGTATTGCAATGTGTTGAAACAAGGCCTAGGGTTCATACTTTCGCTAGTGTAAGTTCCCTCAACAATAATAACATAATTGGATCACATAACTATCCCTCAACATGCAACAAAGAGTCACTCCAAAGTCACTAACAGCGGAGAACGAATGAAGAGATTATGGTAGGGTACGAAACCACCTCAAAGTTATTCTTTCCAATCAATCTGTTGGGCTATTCCTATAAGTGTCACAAACAGCCCTAGAGTTCGTACTAGAATAACACCATAAGATACAAATCATCCAAAACCCTAATTTCACCTAGATACTCCAATGTCACCTCAAGTATCCGTGGGCATGATTATACGATATGCATCACACAATCTCAAATTCATCTATTCAACCAACACATAGAACCTCAAAGAGTGCCCCAAAGTTTCTACCGGAGAATCATGACGAAAACGTTTGCCAACCCCTATGCATAGGTTCATGGGCGGAACCCGCAAGTTGGTCACCAAAACATACATCAAGTGAATCACGTGGTATCCCATTGTCACCACAGATACGCACGACAAGACATACATCAAGTGTTCTCAAATCTTTAAAGACTCAATCCGGTAAGATAACTTCAAAGGGAAAACTCAATCCATTACAAGCGAGATAGAGGGGGGAGAAAAGATCCTAGGATCCAAATATAATAGCAAAGCTCGCGATACATCAAGATCGTATCACCTCAAGAACACGAGAGAGAGAGAGAGATCAAACACATAGCTACCGGTACATACCCTCAGCCCCGAGGGAGAACTACTCCCTCCTCGTCATGGAGAGCACCGGGATGATGAAGATGGCCACCGGAGAGGGATTGCCCCCTCCGGCAGGGTGCCGGAACGGGTCTAGATTGGCTTTCTGTGGCTACGGAGGCTTCTGGCAGCGGAACTCCCGATCTATTGTGCTCCCGGATGTTTTTAGGGTATATGGAGATATATAGGCGGAAGAAGTACGTCAGGGGGGCCACGAGGGGCTCACGAGGGTGGAGGGCACGCCCAGGGGGATGGGCGCACCCTCCTACCTCGTGACCTCCTCGCAGATCCCCCGACGTGCACTCCAAGTCTTCTGGGCTTCTTTCCTTCCAAAAATGAGTTTCGTGAAGTTTCAGGTCAATTGGACTCCGTTTGATTTTCCTTTTCTTTGAAACCCTAAAACAGGGTAAAAAACAGAAGCTGGCACTGGGCTCTGGGTTAATAGGTTAGTCCCAAAAATAAGTGTATAATAAAGCCCATAAACATTCAAAACAGTAGATAATATAGCATGGAGCAATCAAAAATTATAGATACGTTGGAGATGTATCAGTGGTCATTGCCTTGGTTTCACAACCTAGGAGAGTATGGGTCTAGCGAGGGATATTACCACCGTAGAGGTCCTTACTTTGATGGTACAAATTTTGCTAGTTGGAAGCATAAGATGAAAATGCATATTCTTGGACATAACCCCGTTGTTTGGGCTATTGTGTGTATTGGCTTGCAAGGTGAATTCTTCGATGGGAGAGAACCAAACCGTGAAGCTACCGCGAAAGAGTTGAAGATGCTACAATACAATGCTCAAGCTTGTGATATTCTGATTATTCCCCTAAGAATTCAACAAAATCAGCCATCTTGGGAATGCAAAGGAAATTTGGGATACTTTGATTGATATGCACGAAGGTACCGAATCTGTCAAGGAATCCAAATTGGACGTGCTTCAAAGTCAGCTTGACAAGTTCAAAATGAAGGATGGTGAAGGCATCGCTGAAATGTACTCTAGGCTTGCTCTCATCACAAATGAGATTGCCGGCTTAGGAAGTGAAGAGATGACCGATAGATTCATCATCAAGAAGATTCTAAGAGCCTTGGATGGAAAATATGATACCTTGTGCACATTGATCCAAATGATGCCCAATTATAAAGATCTCAAGCCAACGGAAGTTATTGGAAGAATTGTTGCTCATGAGATGTCACTCAAGGATAAGGAAGAGCTTCACAACAAGTCAAGTGGTGCTTACAAAGCCTCGTGTGATGCTCCCACATCATCAAGTGAGAAGCAAACCTTCAATGAAGAATTGAGTCTAATGGTGAAGAACTTCAACAAGTTCTACAAGAGTAGAAGCAAGGAAAGAAGTTCCAAGTCAAGGTCCTACAATGACAAAATATCTTCTAGTCATGAGCGTAATTGCTAAAATTGTGGAAGACCCAGACACTACTCCAATGAATGTACGGCCCCCTACGAAAGAAGAGAAGATTCTCCCAAAAGAAGGAGTAGAAGAGAAGAATCACCATCAAGAGAGAGAGGGAGTAGAGATGATCGTTATGAATGAAGACCCTCTCGGAGAAGCAAGGACTCGGAAAGGAAGGACAAGTCATCAAGGAGCTACACCAAAAGAAGACATCAAGCTCATGTTGGTGAATGGGTATCTGGTTCTGACTCCGACAATCACTCCAAAAGAAGTTATCACTACGACTCCGAATATACTCAAGATGAAGGTGTTGCCGAACTAGCACTTGTGACAACCAACTCCTTTGACATCTCACCAAATGAAGGAATTGGGAGATGCTTCATGGCTAAAGGTCCAAAGGTAACACACCCCGAGTATGTTGATTTCAATAGTGATGAAGATGATTTGCTAAGAGATGATGATTTATTAGTTGACAACTCTAGTTATGAAAACTATGATGAGCTTGCTATTAATCATGATAATCAAGATAAAACGAATGACGATGATAAGAAGGAGATTGAGCGCCTAACTAAAGAACTAAACACTCTTAAGTTATCTCATGAAACCACCTTGGAAGATCATCGAGAACTTTGAAAGACTCATGATAAGCTACGCCTTGAAAAGGTCAACCTTGAGCAAGAACATGAGTTTTTAAAGGCAATCAATGATGATCTTCGCAAGAAAAGTTCTTATTACATTGCCAAACATTTACTCTTGTCTACTTACATGCCACAAGTTAAATCTAGCAACAAGAACAAGAAAGATTCTTCATCTAGTAGTAACTTCTAGTAGCTCTCTTGATTCCACTAACGATTCTCTTAGCCAAGTTACACTTGAGAAAGAAAATAGCTTATTGAAGGGAATTATAGAGAAAGGTGTTTACAAGAGCCTTGCTGGAAGTAAGCAATTTGAGGAAATTGTACGCAAGCAAGGAAGACACCGGAAGAATCAAGGTGTTGGTTTTGAACGAAAGTTCAATGCCAATGGAGTTGTGTGGGAAGAAGATAAATGCCCCAAGACGAAGTTTGTTCCTCAACAAGAGAAGTATGATCCTACTTCTTTCAAAGGAACACAATCTCAAGATGATCTTCCACCACAAGACCACAAGCAAAAAGGCAAGGACAAGCTTCAAGAGGATATTGATGCATTCGAGGAAGCTCCCAAAGTCTTGGTCAAGTGGGTTCCCAAGACTACATCAAGTTCTAGTTCATCAAGTATGACTGCAACTCCAAGGATTCCCATCAAGATGGTGTGGATCCTGAAGAATAAGAACTAGAGAGTTCTTGAGGGTGACTCCGCCAACATACTTCACTCATATCATTTTGGCGAGGACAAGTGCAAACAACTTCCATATCTATCACTAGTTCAAGGAGTCACAAACCCTCTTGTTGGTAAGACAAGGGACAAGGTAACCTAATGCTTCCATGGACATCATCTTGTGTAGACATCACTCCATGTCTATGGATATCCTTGTTTGTTCCTTGTGGGACTAACCCATGTAGGTATTGAAAGTGCAACTCACTCCCAAGGATTGCTCCAAATGATCTACATCAACATTGAGCATCCACATATTCAACACCTACATGAAGTCATCATCGACAAACCCAAGGTTAGTTGATCCCTCTTAGGGAGGAATATCACATCTAGGGGGAGCTTTACTCTAATCAATTGAGCTAAAGCAACTCTAATGGTGTGAACACAACAATGCTTTATGTAAAATTGGTAACCCCACTTGTGCTTAAACGATGAGTATGACCTATGATCAAATGTTCTCATTTGACTCCTAAGTCAATATACTCATATATAGACGACCTAGTCATAGCCAATTGCTTGATAGATGCTAGAGTGTTTGTGCATGCTTCGTCACATATTTCTTTTGCCATCTTATTGTGTGAGCATGTTGGTTGCATATTTTACTCATTCGAGGACATCCATTTGTTGCTTTGATTGTTTGGCCTTTTCTCTATTGCCAAATGGATGGACAAGAATGCCTAAGAACTCCCTCTAGCTATCTATGCTTTTCTCGTCTCAAACTCTATTGATGCTACATCACAAAAGTTTGATCAAGTCAGATTCTAACCACTCTGTGTGAGGAGCACTCGGAGTTCCTGATTCGTCATGGACTTAAACTTCCAAAACCTCTTTGTGCATTTCGGTCTGACCGATTCATCCTTTTTGGTCCTACCGAGATCACTTAGTTGATCTAGATTTTCAATCTCAGTGCTACCGATTAGAACCGTTCGGTCACACCGAGTTGCAGTAACTGCCTGCAGTTTTGCATCTCGGTGCCACCGAGTTGTTCCCTCGGTCACACCGACAGGGTCAGGTTATATATACTGACGGGCCAAATTTTGGAAAATTTTCTGAAACCCCTCCGCCCGCGCATAACCTACTCTACCTCTTCGGGTGTCCTGATCGTCTTCTCGCCGCCAGCGACCTCCCGCTGCTGGTCTCCGCCACTTTCAACGGCAATATGCTCCGCCGTTGCCGCCGTAGCGAACACTCGCCGCATTAGGGTAAGTGTTCGATCCCTTGTGCTGTCTTTTTCACTCCGATTCCTAGCACAAGGACAATGCCATGTTTCTTGCCACGATTGAGATTCATCCATCCAGCTAAAATCTCCTTAGGTCTAGATTGATTTGAAAATTTTAGGGTTCGCTCTCTGCAGAACTCATCTCGGACCGACCGATCTGTAGAAATCGGTCTCACCGATTCAGCCTTGGCCATTGCACATGCACTCTTCGGTCTGACCGAAACGCGCAAATCGGTGTGACCGAGTTCAGGACTCTGTGAAACCCTAGCAATCTCGGTGCCACTGAACTGTGACTCGGCCCTACCGAGTTCACTAGTTTAGGTTCCAAGTGTTGCTTCGGTATCATCGTGTTTGTCAATTCGGTAGCTCCGAGATCACTTCTGTAGAGAACTAAAACTAAACTTTTTGACTCAATTGTTTTGCAAAACTCCTGTACTTTGTGATGCTCATCTTCTCTACCTTGTCTATAATCAATTCACAGGGTCTGCTGACAGTTTACCTGCATGATGTCTGACCAAAGTGACAGCCAGAACAAATCTGAAGAACGGGTCTAGATGAGCGAGGGCACTAGTCCCTCCAGCTCTTCTGATGATGGTAGCAGGAGCACACCAAGCAACTTGCCAAAGGCAGCTACCAGGACAAGGAAGAAGAGAACTTCTGATTCAGAGGATCAAGATTATGTGGCTATTGAGGATGAGGCCACTTCAAAGAAAAAGGTGCTGGAAAAGGAGTATGGCTCAGCTGCTACAGTCAAGCCAAGGATGCATAAGAAGGTACCAGCAAAGAGAGTCCCCATGTCTAAGGCCAGAGCATCCACTGCTGAAACCTCCAAGCCATCTGAAGAGGCAGTTGGAGAAGGGAAGAAAAGGAAGGAAAGGGTCAAGAAGACCACTGCCAGAGTGCTTGGCGGATCATCAATAATGAGAGGCTCAGATGAAGAAGAAGAGGAAGAGGATGCTGCACCAGCTCCTAAGGCACAAAAGATCATGGGAGATGCAACCAGATCAGGGGCTACTCCATCTAATCCCAAAGCTGCTCCCAAGGCTACTGCTCCAGCTCAGAAGCCTAAACCCAAGAAAAGCACTAGAAACATTCCTGCTGAGGAGAAAAACAAGGCCCCAGTGCCTGAACCTGCTGAAGAAGAAGAATATGACTCAGCTGTGTTGAGGAAGCTGAAGCCCAAGATCCCTGACCACAATGATACACACCCTATGCTAGAAGACATGCACATCAGGAAGGATGTAGGACTGAGGTTATGGAGACAGTCTGATCCATGTGCTGTCAGGAGGAGAACTGTTGTGGACTACAGATTTCACACCAAGGAACATCAAGAATTTTATGAGACAATCCTGCTTGACAAGAAGCCCATTGTGTGTGACATGAGATGGGTTGACTGGGAGTACATCAAGGAGAATGAGGATCACTATCCAGGTGTCTATGACAGCTTCAGGGCATGTGGAGTTGATACCTTTGTGTCCCAGAAGCTCACCAAGTGGAATGATGAGTTGATCATGCAATTCTATTCCACTGCCCATTTCTATCCAGATGGGAAGATCGTTTGGATGTCTGAGGGTACCAGGTACCAATCTTCTATTGATGAATGGGCTCAATTGATCAATGCCCCTGCAGAGCATGAAGATGACTTGGATGTATATGCTGAGAAGAAGAAAGACCACAACACAATGGCCAACATGTACAAAGAGATCCCAGATGCTGCTTTGGATACTCACAAGTTTGGATCTGTCCACTACTTGTTATCTGGTCTGCCTACTATAAATTGGATCCTCAGACACACATTGCTACCCAAGTCAGGTGATCACAAGATGATCAGAGGACATGCCATCAACTTGCTACATTTGTTTGATGTTCCTCAAAAATTCAAAGTCATGAGTCTGATTGTGGAGACAATCAAAAGGACAACAATTGATTAGAAGAGGAGTTGTGGGTGTGCCCCACAAATTCAGGAGCTCATCAACTCAAAGATGGGCACATGCAAGTATCTTTTGGATAAGGAGCACCTGCCCATCTACCCTGATTTTGAAGACAATACTGTTGTAATGACTGAGGAAGATCCATCATCTGTGCAAGCACATTAGAAGAGAGAGAAGGCAAGGGCAGAGAAAGCTGCAAGGATGCCAACTGCTGAAGAGGCATCTCAAGTTTTCCTGAAGAGCAAGCAAGATTAGCTTGGATATCTGATTCAAGCTACATTGAGGATTGAGAAGGGCTTGGCCACCCTGACTCAGAATCAGGAGAGCCTAGAGAGGATTGTGGAAACAAAATTCTATGATCTTGATCTGAAGGTGACTGAGATTCAGACTGCAGTTGAGCAGCTTCAGGAGGAAGCAGAGGAGAAGAAGGGCAAATCAACTACTAATGCTTTCAAGCGTGTGCCACGAGGTCCAAGGTCTGCTGCAGTGCCAGTCTCAGATGCTCGAGCTTCAGTGTCAGCACTAGCAGCCACAGCTCCAGTGCCACCTCCAGCAGCCACTCCATCAGCTCCAACTACTTCATCGGAAGCCTTCATCCTTGGAGTTCTCTCTACACCACCTCCCGAAGATCAAGCCTGAGAGTCGTTTAGCACTATGCATTTTTGAACTTTTTGGTAACTTGTTGCCAAAGGGGGAGAAAAATGTATAGATCATAGGCTTCGAGAGAGAGAGTGTTGTTCTTTTTATCTCTCTTGCTATTTTGGTTGAACTTCTTTATTGAGTACTTGTGTGAGATACTTTATGTCCTTGTGAGATGCTTGTTGATCATGTGTTTGATCATATGCTACCTTAATGCTTGTTGGAAAATATCATCTCTTATATCCTTATTTGATCATTCACTAGCTTGGTGATGAGTGCATGCTCTTAATCTCTATAATTTTGAGCGCTCCACCAAGATGTATGTGACATGGAAGAGTAACCCATGATCCTAGTCGATTGTGCATTTGCGTTCAAAAGCAAATTTTAAATAATGCACAAATTTAGAGGGAGCTCTTGCTTATCACATACTTCTCAAAGCGACAATGTTTTTTTTCAATCTTATTTATCATTTGTCGAAGCTTTGATCTATATGTTGTCATGAATTACCAAAAAGGGGGAGATTGAAAGTGCAACTATCCCTGGGTGGTTTTGGTAATTCCTAACAACATATAACTCATTGAGCAAATGCTACTTAAAGATAAACATTTCAGGAAAGCTCAGTGGCATGGCATGGATGAGAAAAGTGGATCCCTCAAAATTCTAAGGACAAAGAATTGGCTCAAGCTCAAAGCTCAGGACTCTACATATTTTCATTTTAAGTGATCCAAGATCACATTGAGTCCATAGGAAAAGCCAATACTACTAAGAGGGAATGAGGTGTTGCCTAATGGCTTGCTTGCTCAAAATGCTTAGTGATATGCTCCAAAAGCCCTCAACTACTTTCTCACATCCACATATGTCCCAAACCAAAAGTTAAACTCGGCCCCACCGAAACTATCTATCTGGCGCCACCGTGTCCAGTTGACATAGCCACTGCCAGAAACCCTAGTCTTTTCGGTCTCACCGATAGGGATCTCGGTCTCACTGAGATGGGATTGTAATCTCTCTGTTTCCCTTCGTAACGTTTCGGTCAAACCGAGATGAGCAATCGGTCCCACCGAGATTACAATGCAAACTCTCTGTTTCCCTTTCGTAACGTTTCGGTCCAACCGAGATGAGCGAATCGGTCCCACCGAGTTTGCCTGACCAACTCTCTGTTAGTCCATTACCAAAATCGGTCTCACCGAGTTTGTGTAATCGGTCTCACCGAGATTATGTTATGCCCTAACCCTAACAAAATCGGTCCCACCGAGTTGACATGTCGGTCCCACCGAAAACCCTAACGGTTACATTTTGAACTAATCGGTCTGACCGAGTTTCATGATTCGGTCCCACCAAGTTTGGTGATTTGTGTGTAACGGTTAGATTTTGTGTGAAGGCTATTTATACCCCTCCACCCACTCTTCATTCATGGAGAGAGCCATCAGAATATGCCTACACTTCCAACATACATTTTTTGAGAGAGAACCACCTACACTTGTGTTGACGTCAAGATATTCCACTCCAACCACATAAATCTTGATCTCTAGCCTTCCCCAAGTTGCTTTCCACTCAAATATTCTTTCTACCAAATCCAAATCATGTGAGAGAGAGTTGAGTGTTGGTGAGACTATCATTTGAAGCACAAGAGCAAGGAGTTCATCATCAACACACCATTTGTGACCTCTTGGAGAGTGGTGTCTCCTAGATTGGTTAGGTGTCACTTGGGAGCCTCCGTCAAGATTGTGGAGTTGAACCAAGGAGTTTGTAAGGGCAAGGAGATCGCCTACTTCGTGAAGATCTACTCGAGTGAGGAAAGTCCTTCGTGGGCGACAGCCATGGTGGGATAGACAAGGTTGCTTCTTCGTGGACCCTTCGTGGGTGGAGCCCTTCGTGGACTCGCGTAACCGTTACCCTTCGTGGGTTGAAGTCTCCATCAACATGGATGTACGATAGCACCACCTACTAGAACCACGCCAAAAATCTCCGTTTCTCCAATTGCGTTTGCATACTCCAAATTCCTCCCTTTACCTTCATATGCAATTGTTTTATTTTCCGCTGCTATACTCTTAGAATTGCATATGTAGGTTGATTTCTTGACTTGTGATAAGTTGCTAAAATCTACCTAGAACTAAAATTGGGAAAAGGGTTAGATTTTTATTTGGTCAAGTAGTCTAATCACCCCCCTCTAGACATACTTTCGATCCTACACTACGGGTGAGAAGGTCTCATCGTAGTCAACTCCTTGAACTTGTTGAAAACCTTTTGCAACAAGTCGAGCTTTGTAGACAGTAATATTACCGTCAGTGCCAGTCTTCTTCTTGAAGATCCATTTATTCTCTATGTCCTGCTATGACGCCCCCGATTCAATCGTACACTAATCATACACGCAAACGTGTACGATCAAGATCAGGGACTCACGGGAAGATATCACAACACAACTCTACAAATAAAATAAGTCATACAAGCATCATATTACAAGCCAGGGGCCTCGAGGGCTCGAATACAAGAGCTCGATCATAGACGAGTCAGCGGAAGCAACAATATCTGAGTACAGACATAAGTTAAACAAGTTTGCCTTAAGAAGGCTAGCACAAACTGGGATACAGATCGAAAGAGGTGCAGGCCTCCTGCCTGGGATCCTCCTAACTACTCCTGGTCGTCGTCAGCGGGCAGCACGTAGGAGTAGGCACCTCCGGTGTAGTAGGAGTCGTCGTCGATGGTGGCGTCTGGCTCCTGGGCTCCAACATCTGGTTGCGACAACCAGGTAGAAGGGATAGGGGAAAAGAGGGAGAAAGCAACCGTGAGTACTCATCCAAAGTACTCGCAAGCAAGGAGCTACACTACATATGCAGGGGTAAATGTGAAAAGGGCCATATCGGTGGACTGAACTGCAGAAAGCCAGAATAAGAGGGGGGGATAGCTAATCATGTCGAAGACTACGCTTCTGGACACCTCCATCTTGCAGCATGCAGAAGAGAGTAGACTGAAGTCCTCCAAGTATCATCGCATAGCATAATCCTAACCGATGATCCTCCCCTCGTCGCCCTGTGAGAGAGCGATCACCGGTTGTATCTGGCACTTGGAAGGGTGTGTTTTATTAAGTATCCGGTTCTAGTTGTCATAAGGTCAAGGTACAACTCCAAGTCGTCCTGTTACCGAAGATCACGGCTATTCGAATAGATTAACTTCCCTGCAGGGGTGCACCACATACCCCAACACGCTCGATCCCATTTGGCCGGACACACTTTTCGGGGTCATGCCCGGCCGCGAAAGATCAACACTTCGCAGCCCCACCTAGGCACAACAGAGAGGTCAGCACGCCGGTCTAAACCTATGCGCACAGGGGTCTGGGCCCATCGCCCTTAGCACACCTGCACGTTGCGTACGCGGCCGAAAGCAGACCTAGCCTAGTGGCGTTCCAGTCCAATCCGGCGCGCGCCACTCAGTCGCTGACGTCACGAAGGCTTCGGCTGATACCACGACGCCGGGATACCCATAACTACTCCCGCGTAGATGGTTAGTGCGTATAGACCAAATGGCCAGACTCAGATTAAATATCCAGATCTCATTAAGCGTGTTAAGTATCCGCGAACGTCGACCAGGGCCAGGCCCACCTCTCTCCTAGGTGGTCGGAACCTGCCCTGTCGCTCCGCCTCAAAGATCCACTCGCGGGTGCTCCTCAAGCCGACCCGTCTTTAGTCACCACATGTATCATGTATAAAGTATACAGTATATACCCGTGATCAACTCCCGAGTGATCACGGCCCCATAGTATAGCATGGCAGACGGACAAGGATGTAGGGCCACTGATGATAAACTAGCATCCTATACTAAGCATTAGGATTGCAGGTAAAGGTAACAACAGTAGTAGAAAGGACAGGCTATGCATCAGTATAGGATTAACGGGAAGCAGTAACATGCTACCCTACTCTAATGCAAGTAGTATAGAGAAGAGTAGGCGATATCTGGTGATCAAAGGGGGGGCTTGCCTGGTTGCTCTGGCAAGAGAGAGGGATCGTCAACTCCGTAGTCGTACTGGGTAGCAGCGGCGTCGGTCTCGGTGTCTAGCGAGAGAAGAGGGGGGAGAAATAATAAATATTTAAGCAAACAGATGCATAGCGATGCATGACATGACAAGTAGCGGTGCTAGGGGTGCCCTATCGCGGTATGAGGTGATACCGGTGAAGGGGGGAAACATCCGGGAAAGTATCCCCGGTGTTCCGCGTTTTCGCACAGATGAAACAGAGGGGGAAAGTTGCATGTTCGCTATGCTAGGGATGCGTGGCGGATAAACGGGCTGCGTATTCAAATTCGTCTTATCGTTCTGAGCAACTTTCATGTACAAAGTTTTTCCATCTGAGCTGCGGTTTATTTTCTATTAATTTTAAAAGATTTAAATCATTTTCAGGATTTATTTAATTATTTTAATACAACATTATCCAGAACAGTGCATGCTGACGTCAGCACGACGTCAGGAGTCAACAGGGGCGTTGACTGGTCAACTGACATGTGGGTCCCGATCGTCATTGACTGTTTAATCTAATTAGGGTTTAAATAAACTGACTAGTTAACTAGATTAATTAAACATGATTAATTAACTTAACTAATTACTTAATTAATTAATTTAATTATTAATTAATTAATTATATTTTTATTTTATTTTTATTTTTTAATTCTTTTTTTAAAACGTTTTGGAGGCAGGGCCCCACATGTCATTGGCACAGGGAGCCATAGCGGGTGTGTGTGTGGGGGGGGGGGCTCACGGGCGCAGGCGCAGCCCGTATGGGCGCTGCGGGCGCGACCGGCAGGGGCAACCCAACTGGGGCGCCGGCGACCACGGAAGAGCACCGAAGAAGAGGGAGGTCGGTGGCCTGGGGTGGCCTGGGTGGGCGCGGGTCGGCAGTGAGGGGAGCCGCAGCGAGGGGGCGCGGCACACAGGGGGACGGGGAAGTGCAGCAGTAGCTGCGGTCGGCGCGAGGGCGCGACCATGGGCACGCGAGCGAGCGCAAGGAGGGGGAGGCGGTGTGGTGCAGTGACCATGGTGCCGTTTGGCGATCCCGTCGATGCGACAGAACGGACGACGGTGACGGGGAGAGAAGAGGAGGCCGGGGCCTCACCGAGGGAGCGTAGGGGACGAGGCAGCGGGGTTGAGGAGGAGGACGGGGATGAGCGTCGTGGAAGAGGCAGTCCGGCGAGGAGGGGCTTGACGAATCCGGCGAGGAAGCTCCGGCGAGGTGGTCCGGCGAGGCAGCAAGGGCGGCGGGGTGACGGCGCCGGCCACGGCGTCGAGAGGCGGGGGCGAAGCCGGGCTGGGTGTGTGCTCGACGGGATGGACCCGGGAGCGGCAGCACGCTAGGCCGTTATGGGCGAGGCCAGCACAGGCCTGCCGGAGCAGCGAACGGCGGCGGGCGCGGTCGTGGAGGCGGAGGGCGACACGGGCGGTACGGCGAGGGGCGACGACGGGATCGGGGCGCCCCCGATCCAGATCTCGCGGGGGGGGAGTGGGAATCACGGGTGAGAGTGGGGAGATCGTGGGGGTGGTTGGGCTCGGGTCTAAGGCGACTCGCCTCTGTCCTCGGTGTGCGGCGGCGCGAGAGGGAGAGTGAGGAGAATCGGGGGAGTGAGTGGGCAATGGGGTTAGGGTTTCGGGTGGGAGGCCTAGTAGGCCAGGGGCGTGGGTGGCCGGTTGGGCCGGCCAGGCAGCCTGGTGGCCGGCTGGGCCGAAGCCCAGCGAGGGAGGGGGGGTTGTTCTCCTTTTTTTTATTTTGTTTTCTGTTTTTATCTTTTCTTTTATTTATTTTCTTGTACTGTTTTATTTCTAGTTTCTTTTATTTTTAGATTTATAAAAATTATAACTAGTACCTAAATTTGTATTTATAAACAATCTACTGTTAGATTAAATCTTGACCCATAATAAAATAGTTTTAATATTTTTATAAAATTCAATAGGCATTTGTTTAATTGTTTTCACTACTGTTTTAATTATTTTAGAGCCCTTAAACATTTTATCAAGGTTTGGTTTCTCCACCAAAATTATCTATGCAATAATTGGTTCACCCCGAACATTTTTGTTTCGATGTTTGAAAACTTTTATTGTATGCCATATTTGGAATTTGAATTTTGAACCGGTTTTTGAACTAACGAGGGATTAGCAGCAGTAACTGAGGTGACGTGGCATCATTAGCGGAGGTTCACTGTAGCTTAATTATCCGGGCGTCACACCTGCCGATCATCGGGCAAGTCAACCAAAGTTCACACTTTGTTCTCATAGATGGATCCCATCTCAGATTTCATGGCCTCAAGCCATTTTGCGGAATCTGGGATCATCATTGCTTCCTAATAGTTCGTAGGTTCGTCATGGTCAAGTAACATGACTTCTAGAACAGGATTACCGTACCACTCTAGTGCCGATCTTACTGTGGTTGACCTACGAGGTTCGGTAGTAACTTGATCAGCAGTTTCATGATCATCATCATTAGCTTCCTCACTTACTGGTGTAGGAATCACTGGAACTGATTTCAGTGATGAACTACTTTCCAATAAGGGAGAAGGTACAATTACCTAGTCAAGTTCTACTTTCTCCCACTCACTTCTTTCGAGAGAAACTACTTGTCCAGAAAGGATCCATTCTTAGCAACGAATATCTTGCCTTCAGATCCGTGAAAGAAGGTGTACCCAACAGTCTCCTTTGGGTATCCTATGAAGACACATTTCTCCGATTTGGGTTCGAGCTTATCAGGTTGAAGTTTTTTCACATAAGCATCATAGCCCCAAACTTTAGGAAACGACAACTTGGGTTTCTTGCCAAACCACAATTCATAAGGTGTCGTCTCAACGGATTTAGATGGTGCCCTATTTAACATGAATGCAGCCGTCTCTAAAGCATAACCCCAAAACGATAGTGGTAAATCAGTAAGAGACATCATAGATCGCACCATATCTAATAAAGTGCGGTTACGACATTCGGACACACCATTACGTTGTGGTGTTCCAGGTGGCGTGAGTAGCGAAACTATTCTGCATTGTTTCAAATGAAGTCCAAACTCATAACTCAAATATTCACCTCCACGATCAGATCGTAGAAACTTGATTTTCTTGTTACAATGATTTTCCACTTCACACTGAAATTCTTTGAACTTTTCAAATGTTTCAGACTTATGTTTCATTAAGTAGATATACCCATATCTGCTCAAATCATCTGTGAAGGTGAGAAAATAACGATATCAGCCGCGAGCTTCAATGTTCATTGGACAACATACATCAGTATGTATGATTTCCAATAACTCTGTTTCTCGCTCCATTGTTCCAGAGAACGGAGTTTTAGTCATCTTGCCCATCACCCATGGTTTGCAAGTACCAAGTGATTCATAATCAAGTGATTCTAGAAGTCCATCAGAATGGAGTTTCTTCATGCGCTTTACACCAATATGACCTAAATGGCAGTGCCACAAATAAGTTGCACTATCATTATCAACTCTACATCTTTTGGCTTCAATACTATGAACATGTGTATCACTAATATCAAGATTTAGTAAAAATAGACCACTCATCAAGGCTGCATGACCATAAAAGATATTACTCATATAAATAGAACAACCATTATTCTCTGATTTAAATGAATAACCGTCTTGCATCAAAAAAGATCCATATATAATGTTCAAGCTCAATCCTGGCACCAAATAACAATTATTTAGGTCTAAAACTAATCCCGAAGGTAGATGTAGAGGTAGCGTGCTGACAGCGATCACATCGACTTTGGAACCATTTCCCACATGCATCATCACCTCGTCTTTAGCCAATCTTCACTTAATCCGTAGCCCCTGTTTCGAGTTGCAAATGTTAGCAACTAAACCAGTATCAAATACCCAGGCACTACTGCGAGCATTAGTAAGGTACACATCAATAACATGTATATCAAATATACCTTTCACTTTACCATCCTTCTTCTCTGCCAAATACTTGGGGCAGTTTCGCTTCCAGTGACCAGTTCCTTTCCAGTAGAAGCACTTAGTATCAGGCTTAGGTCCAAACTAGGGTTTCTTCACTTGAGCGACAACTGGCTTGTTGTTCTTCTTGAAGTTCCCCTTCTTCTCTTTACCCCTTTTCTTGAAACGGGTGGTCTTGTTGACCATCAACACTTGATGCTCCTTCTTGATTTCTACCTCCGCAGCCTTTAGCATTGCGAAGAGCTCAGGAATCATCTTATCCATCCCTTGAATATTATAGTTCATCACAAAGCTCTTGTAGCTTGCTGGCAGTGATTAAAGAACTCTGTCAATGGCACCATCATTAGGAAGATTAACTCCCAGTTGAGTCAAGTGGTTGTGGTACCTAGACATTCTGCGTATATGTTCACTGACAGAACTATTCTCCTCCATCTTGCAGCTGTAGAACTTATTGGAGACTTCATATCTCTCAATCCGCTCTAAGCTCAATTCTGAAGTTTGGACCCTAGTGTCAGTTTATGGCCCTTGCCAGGGTCCGGCCCACGATGATTTTGTGCAATGGTTATACAACCTTGACATCAACTGTGATGATAATTGGCTGCTTTTGGGCGATTTCAATTTTATGCGGTCGTTGGAAAATTGTAACCTACCTGGGGGTAATGTCAGTGACATCTTTCTGTTTAATGAAGTGATTGGACACTTGGGTCTTGTTGAGCTACCAATTAAAGGACGACAATTCACTTGGTCAAATATGCAAACTGAGCCTTTACTTGAACAGATTGACTGGTTTTTTACTTCTATTGCATGGACTTCAGATCATCCCAACACGCTAGTCTTGCTGCTTGCACGCACGGCCTCCAATCATGTTCCATGCGTGGTCTCAATTGCTATTGCTATTCCTAAGGCTAAAGTCTTTCGCTTTGAAAATTATTGGATTGATTTTCCTGGTTTTTACGATTGTGTTGCTCAAGTTTGGAACAGGTCTGTGTCCAGATCCTCTACTGCCTTAACTATTTCCTCTAAATTCAAGGCCCTTCGATATGCCCTCAAGAAATGCCATCTCAATCTGTCCACAGTTAAGGCGCTCATTACAGACTGCAACAAAGTGATTCTATACTTTGATGGACTAGAGGAGATTAGGCCTTTGACTAGGCCGGAGTTTAATTTCAGGCGAATTGTGAAATTGCATCTGGAGGATATCTTACATTGGCAATTTGTATATTGGAAGCAACGTTGTAGAATATGAAGCATTAAAGTTGGTGAGGAAAACTTGAAAATTTTCCATGCCATGGCCACTGAAAGGTTTCAGAGAAACACAATTTCCTCAATTAAGAATTCAGCAGGTGATGTGGTCTCGGATCATCAACAACTAGCTGGCATGTTTTGGTCTGATTTTAACCAGCGTATGGGAAGTGCAAAAGGAACCCGCATGGGATTCGATTTGGACACCTTAATTGCGTGTGTTGATGGCCTTGAGGATTTATCCCAGCCTTTTATAGACTCCGAGGTTGAATCTATCATTAAGAACATGCCAACGGATCGTGCTCCTGGTCCCGATGGCTTTACTGGCCTGTTCTTAAAGAAGTGTTGGCCAATCCTAAAGGAGGATTTCATGCAACTTGTCAAGGAGTTCTATGAGGGCAGATGCAATCTAGAATGTCTTAACACATCATTAATTACTCTGATCCCCAAAAAGCTGAGCCCTGAAGTTGTTGGCGACTTTCGACCCATCTCTTTGACCAACACGTGCTTGAAGTTTTTGACTAAGCTACTTGCTAATCGCCTTCAGAAAGTGATCCTCAGATGCATCCACCTCAATCAATATGGTTTTCTTCGGTGTCGTTCTATTCAAGATTGCCTAGCCTGGTGTTTTGAGTATATGCACCAATGCAGGGCTTCGAAGCGGCCCATCATCCTTCTTAAGCTGGATTTCACAAAGGCCTTCGACACAATTGAGCATGAAGTTATTCTCAGAATTATGCAATGCAAGGGCTTTGACTCCCGTTTGACTGGATGGATTAATAGTATATTGTCTACGGGATCTTCTTCTGTGCTCCTCAATGGTGTGCCAGGAATCATTTTGTTTGCAGAAAGGGCGTGCGTCAAGGGGATCCCCTATCACCATTGCTATTTGTGACCGCGGTTGATTTATTACAATCTGTAGTCAACGAGATGTGTTCCAGGAAGATCCTTTCACTGCCAATCCCAACCAGCTCCAGCGACTACCTAATTGTACAATATGCTGACGACACATTAATTGTCCTGCGTGCAATCCATGATCATCTTATTGCTTTCAAGGAGATGCTTCGCACTTTTGCGGCGTCAACATGATTACGTGTCAACTTTAGCAAATCCTCACTCATTCCAATCAATATGAGTGATGAGGAAGGTGCTAGGGTGGCTTCTTTGCTCGGATGCGATGTTGGGTCCATGCCATTCACGTATCTAGGATTGCCAATGGGAACTTCTAGACCTACAATCTATGATCTGCTGCCTCTGGTCGATCGCGTCGAGCAACGGTTATCTGCTTCCTCATGCTTGCTAAATCAAGGAAGTCGACTGCAACTTCTACAGTCGATGTTGTGCTCCATGCCAATATATTTCTTGTGCACCTTATCTCTTCCCAAGGGCATTTTGCAGCAATTAGAGCGAATCATGAGACGAGGCCTGTGGAGAGGCAACACGGATAACCCACGCCAATCATTGGCTTCTTGGGATATGGTCTGTCGCCCTAAGAAATACGGTGGTTTGGGTGTCCTTAATTTGGGCATTCAAAATGAGGCTTTGTTACTAAAGCATTTCATCAAGTTCTTTAATAAGGTTGACGTGCCTTGGGTCACTTTAATTTGGGACACTTATTACGCATCGTCACCGCCTCAAAGCACCCACATCTGTGGCTCCTTTTGGTGGCGTGATGTCATGCGTTTATATACCAATTTCTGCAAGCTTGTTGTTCCACAAGTTCAATTGTGGAACAGAGTAATTAATGATGTAGGCATGTATTCCGAATATAATGCTCAAGTTTTGTCAAAAGATGTTTAACTCACGGTGCTTTTTTGGCTCGATCATTGGCAGCTGGGAAATCGTGTTGTCCTATTACATGAGTGCTTCCCAAGGCTACATTCATTTGTAGTTGATGATGCAATCACTGTCAAGGAGTTTATGGAGCTGCCTGATGCCTTGGATCACTTCCATCTGCCTCTGTCACAGGAGGCTTATTCTGAATCCTCACAACTCCAAGCCCTGCTGGCTTTGATAAACCTGGATGGGGAGAGCAAAGACATTTGGAAATGGCCTTCGAAGTCTGGTGCTTTTATGTGAAAGATGTACTATGACTCATGCTTCTCCCACCTAGTGGTTGACCCCATCTTCAAATGGATTTGGAAGTGTGCATCCACGCCCAAGTTCAACGTGTTTGGCTGGCTTCTCTTAATGGATCGTTTGAACACTAGGGATATGATGCAACGCCGACATTGGATCATCCAGGATGACACATGTGTGCTATGCAACCTTGCACAACATGAGGATCGGTCTCATCTTTTCTTTGCTTGCAACTTCAGTCAAAGGGTTTGGAACTATCTTGGGATATCTTGGTCCATTCCGCTGAACCAAACCACATATGAGATGGCTCAATCAGCTATGAGGGATTTTGGTCATCCTTTCTTCACTGAGGTTGTCATCACTGCTACTTGGAATATTTGGACACAAAGGAATGGGAAGATCTTCAGAAATGAGCAACCTTCTTTTAGAGCTTGGAGGAGGAACTTTATCCATGACATTTCTCTTCTGTCTCATAGAATTAGATGTAAATATAAAGATAGCTTACTGTCTTGGATAGCTAACCTTCCATCGACCTTTTTTTTAAGTATCTATCCTCTTTTATTGTAAACTTGTAACTTTCTTTTTTCAATTAATAAAGGACTGTGAGGCTGTTGCCTTGCAGTATATAGTCAAAAAAAACTCCTAGAACATCTCATATGCTCCATGACGTTCAAAACGTCGTTGAAGTCCCGGTTCTAAGCCATAAAGCATGTCACACTGAACTATCGAGTAGTCATCAGCTTTGCTCTGCAAGGTGTTCACAACATCTGGCGTTGCTCCTGCAGCAGGTTGTCACCTAGCGGTGCTTCCAGGACGTAATTCTTCTGTGCAGCAATGAGGATAATCCTCAAGTTATGGACCCACTCTGTGTAGTTGCTACCATCATCTTTCAACTTAGCTTTCTCTAGGAACGCATTAAAATTCAACGGAACAACAGCACGGGCCATCTATCTACAACAACATAGACATGAAAAATACTATCGGGTACTAAGTTCATGATAAATTAAAGTTCAATTAATCAAATTACTTCAGACTCCCACTTAGATAGACATCTCCGTAATAATCTAAGTGATCACGTGATCCATATCAACTAAACCATGTCCGATCATCACGTGAGATGGAGTATTTTTCAATGGTGAACATCACTATGTTGATCATATCTGCTATATGATTCACGCTCGACCTTTTGATCTCAGTGTTCCGAGGCCATATCTGCATATGCTAGGCTCGTCAAGTTTAACCCAAGTATTATGCGTGTGCAAAACTGGCCTACACCCGTTGTATGTGAACGTAGAGCTTATCACACCCGATCATCACGTGGTGTCTCGGCACGACGAACTGTAGCAATGGTGCATACTTAGGGAGAACACTTATACCTTGAAATTTAGTGAGAGATCATCTTATAATGCTACCGCCGAACTAAGCAAAATAAGATGCATAAAGGATAAACATCACATGCAATAAATATAAGTGATATGATATGGTCATCATCATCTTGTGCCTTTGATCTCCATCTCCAAAGCACCGTCATGATCACCATCGTCACCGGATTGACACCTTGATCTCTATCGAAGCATCGTTGTCGTCTCACAAACTATTGCTTCTACGACTATCGCTACCGCATAGTGATAAAGTAAAGCAATTACGTGGCGATTGCATTTCATACAATAAAGCGACAACCATATGGCTCCTTCCAGTGGCTGATAACTGTGTTACAAAACATGATCATCTCATACAATAAAATTGAGCATCATGTCTGGACCATATCACATCACAACATGCCCTGCAAAAACAAGTTAGACGTCCTCTACTTTGTTGTTGAAAGTTTTACGTGGTTGCTACGGGCAAGAACCGTTCTTACCTACGCATCAACAACCACAACGCGGTATAGTGATTGCTTTTTGATCTTCAGAAAGAACCATGTTCATTGAATCCGATTCAACTAAAGTTGGAGAAACTAACACCCACCAACCACCTGTGTGCGAAGCACGTCGATAGAACCAGTCTCGCGTAAGCGTACGCGTAATGTCGATCTGGGCCGCTTCATCCAACAATACCGCCGAATCAAGAATCAACTAGTGACGGCAAGCAATATGTATATACCTACGCCCACAACTCCTTTATGTTCTACTCGTGCATATAACATCTACGCATAAACCTGGCTTGGATGCCATTGTTGGGGAACACAGTAATTTCAAAAAAATTCCTATGCACACGCAAGATCATGGTGATGCATAGCAATGAGAGGGAAGAGTGTTGTCTACGTACCCTCGTAGACCATGACAATGTGGTTGATGTAGTCGTACGTCTTCACGATCGACAGATCCTAGCACCGGAGGTATGGCACCTCCGCGATCTGCACACGTTCGGCTCGGTGACGTCCCACGAACTCACGATCTAGTAGAGTGTCCAGGGAGAACTTTGTCAGCATGATGGCGTGATGACGGTGATGATGATGCTACCGGAACAGGGCTTCGCCTAAGCACAGCTACGATATGACCGAGGTGGATTATGGTGGAGGGGTGCATCGCACACGACTAAGAGATCAGTGAGAAACTTGTGCAACTTCCGAAGCATTAACTCTTTACTCTGGGTGTAACATCCCAAAATTCTAAATTTTGGAATGTTATAATAAATAGATAGATTTGATTGATTGTGTGAAATTGAGTGAAATTCGAAACCTTTTTGAAAGTTAAATGAGAGGGAATAAAAGGACTTTCCCAAACTTTCATTTTTCATTCGTGATCTCCGTGAATTCAAATTCTTTTCACCACGAAACCCAGGAGAGAAGATGACATGACTTCTTCCATTTATTTAAATGACAAGGGGTGTTGAAAATATTTGAATTTCATTTGGAAAATATTTCCAATTTTGAAACTTTATGAAACTCAATGATTTTCACGAGAGGAGATAAAATGACTTCTTCAAATTATATGAAATATGAGTTGGGAGTTTCAAAGGATCAAATTCAAAGTCTTTTTGGAATTATTTTTCAATTTGGAGTTATTTGGATTTTACTCAAATCATTTTTCTCCAAGAATAAAATACATGGAAAATAGGGTAACATGATTCCCTACAACAGAAAATTGGAGAGAAATAAATTTGATTTCATTTTGGTATTTTTAAAATGATTTTTGTTGGATCTTATTAGAGCAGGAGCACTGTTAGAATTATTAGAATTTGTGTCTATTTTATTTTATGCCAGAAAAATGTTCATGTCGTAGAAAATCTTTTTCTAAAAATTTTGATATATAATATGCCTATATAAATTTTTTATTTTATTTTGTTATTTGGTTTTCCTTCTGTTTCTATTTAAAAAAAACTGTACGTGCGGCCCATATTTATTTATCGCCTACATGCGCAATATAGTAGCTTCTGGTGCCCCATTGTTTTTCTCTTAAATAGGCCAGGCCCAGCCAGCCTTTTTTTCTCTTAGGCCGAATTTTGTAAAAAAAAAAACTGCACCGCAGCGTGCGCGCGGCCGGCCGAAGGCCTTTAGGCCCATCCGCCTCTTTTCTTCTCTGTTTCGTATATTTTCGTCTACGTTTAGTCCCATATTGCCTAGCCTTTCATCCCTAAGCCTCTTTTCCATCAATAAATATAGACCCATAGAGCCTCCAAAAATCATCCGATTCGGGTTAAATCAATATTTTGGTTTGACTAGATTCATTTAAGAAAAATATATTTCTCCTCTCCGGCGCGACTTTTGAAAATTGTCTTCTTTCTCCAAAGTTGTCTTTTCTCTGCCTTATAAAGGTATCTTTCTTTGTTTTTTTGTTCTTCTCATACCTCCGTAGTTTATTATTTTAGACTAATATGATAAAATAATTAGATTATCAATTAGTCTACGTATTTATACATTAGACCCTAGCCCGTAGCTATTTTTCTTCTTCCATAAAACAGTTTGGCCCTGATTTTTCAAATAGCCATAACTTTTTACTCGTTTGCCCAAATCCAACGAAACAAACGCCCACTTCTGTGTTATGATCTCCTCTATTCAGTAATCTAACTCAAACATGTTTTTGAAAAGTTTAAAAATTTAAATTAGATCAGATTTGAATTCAAACTTCGTTTGATCATAACTTGAGTTTCGTAGCTCCGTTTGAGTTGATTCTTTTTGCAAATCGAAGCTCTTGACCTAAACTTTCTGATAAGGCCAAATTCATATAATTTTGGTACTGTTAGAAATTGTTTTATGTTGCAAGAGTTATTTTCTTGGTTTTGATGTTTTCCGAATTGTCTTCTTCGATCTTTCTGATACTTTGAGTGATTGCTTATGTGTGGTTACTATTGCTTGCTTACGATAGATTGACCGAAGTGTGACGAGTAGAACTATCAAGCGTTTTGAGTGCGAATCATCTTCATCAACATTGCAGGCAAGTTCACACTTTGATCATACCTCTTTCATACCCAGTTTTTATTGCATTAGATCAAACCTCAAACATTGCATGATTAGGATCTAATTATATTGTGGGATGGGAAGTAGTTGAGGTAGTACCTATTACCTGTTTATTATCAAACTCTTGGGAGTTACTATTACGTTATGCTTAGATTGCCATGCTATGCTCGTAGACGTGGATTGGGTTTTGAGAGTATTCACGACAGATGTGAGATTGTTAATTAATGGTTTACTTAAGGTGGCAACTTAAACACACATCTGGGTAGATTGAGGTACCTGGGTATTCCAGGATTGCCTGTCTAGGCACCTGGGTAGACCAGATTGCCTGTTTTTTTGGACCGCCACCCAGGCTCAAAGGGATCATGAGTTTTTTCATACTAAAAACTTCCGTGTGCAGCCACAAGCTATTATGGGCTCTAGCATAGTTGATTAAGTCGTGCGAACTCTTACAGGGTAGACTAGCAGATGTAGGGGAAAGTAGGTGTAACGGTCTATCCATCGTAAGGTGCTAGCGCTTCTGAAAGACAATGTCTCGGTCATCCATTTCTCAAACACCGAGTAGTGCGAGAAACCAAACGGAGGCGATCAAGTCTTGTGGGGAAAAGTGCGCAAACCTCTGCAGAGTGTATAAACTAATCATGATTAGCCGTGTCCCCAGTTATGGACATCTTGAGTATCTAGTACCTGGATTATCATGTGAATCTCATTACGTTACTTTAAATGAATATTGTTTGGTTTTAATGATGATGCTTAATTGGGATTGAGAATGCTGTCAACCATTCTCAATGTTTAACAACCACCATGATAGTTAAATAAAATTTATTCCTTTGCAGTAGGGAAAAATTGGCTTTTCGCAAAAACCTTATAACCGTAGAGCTTTTCCACCAGCAAATATGCATGTAGTGATAGTTGTTGTTCATCATTCTCTATGGTGTGAATTTGCCAGTACATTCAATGTACTGACCCTTTGTGGCTGCAACGTCTCATGTTGCAGGTTTATCTTACGACGAGTAAGTGATACGTTAGGGTTACGATTTCTACACTCAAATTTGCCGTTGGTATTGATGGGAATCCACAACCTTGTTACTTCCGCTATTTTGGATTGAGGTAATAGTATCTTACGTTACTTATACATGTGATTTACCTCTGTTATAAATCCTCGAGTATTGTGTGTGTCAGCATACCGATCCAGGAATGACACTTAAGCACAGAGATTTGATCCATTCGGGTCAGGTCGCTACAAGATGGTATCAGAGCACATGTTGACTATAGGACGTGACCCTAGAAAATGGCAAGCCCATAGCAAAGATTTTTCTCTACAACTTTCCCTTTCAAAAAGATCTTTTACCTCTCTTCTCTTCTGAGCTTATTCAAAAATTCCCTTTAGTGAGACCATACCCCTTTCCCCTTTTGACCACATGAAGATTCGACTGATGAGACCACTCCAAGAAGTACAATATATCGGACAACTAAGACCACTTCAGAATGAAGAGTATTTTCCGTGCATCTGAATAATGGAAACTACAACGGTTGAAGACTGAAGACAAGTAGAATTTGAAGGCTCTGAAGAATTCCCAGATTTGTATGACCTAGGAAGGCTACCCTTATGGAACTTGGCAGACTATGGAAGTTGTCAATACCCGAGATCAAGGTGTATCGGAGAAAGACCGGAGCATGGAGAGTTAAAAACTTAAAGTTTTGTCAAAGAAAACCCTAAGGCAGGAGATATCAACTATGGAATGATAGCTCATGGGAATGACAAGAGCAGAAACACGGTTATCCGTGATGTCATCACTCGCTGATGCTATTGTCACCATGCTGAGTTAAGGATGCATTTCTTCAGAATGGATTTGATGGAAGAAGGCTGATGGAGCACCTATTAGTAAGATGAAGTTTTAACCTTAGCCGGTGTATCACCAGGATCTGGAGTAGTACATCAAGAAGTTTAAGGTGGAGCTCCATGAAGCCGTATTAGACAAGGAAGCATTTCGTGAAGAACTTAGGAACCAAAATATGAAAGTAGCCAAGCTGGAGGAGCTACAACCTCGAGAATACCGGAGATTTGTCAGGAACTGAAGGACAGTATGACCATGGTTCATGTGAAGGATGTTGGAACCAGAATTTTGGAATGCAACTCCAGAATATTAAAGGACGTCACGAGAGACTTCGCGTCAACAGAGTTGATCTGGCAAAAGAACTTGAGAAAGACAAGCATGATCGGAAGAAGCCATTGGAGGCATGAACAA
This sequence comes from Triticum urartu, assembly GCF_003073215.2. Classification (NCBI taxonomy): domain Eukaryota; kingdom Viridiplantae; phylum Streptophyta; class Magnoliopsida; order Poales; family Poaceae; genus Triticum; species Triticum urartu. Next base: position 362,801,268 of record NC_053024.1, read on the forward strand.
GACTTGAAGAGTTAGACGACGTTGAAGATTTATTGACCTTTAGAAGACCAAACCCCTGTTATATACCTACGTTAGATGCGATGTTTGTGAGCTGTCATTTGTTTGATGTTTTTCCCGATAGCCATAAATAAAATCTGTCTTTTCAAAACTTTTGTTTGTATTGTGTGTATCCCTCTCTATCTCTCTTATCTCACCCCAAACCCATGGACCCAATAGAGGATGAATGAAGATGAGCTTATATTTTCTGGACCGATGAGTCAATTGGAGACGGACCAATGGATTCACAACATGGAGGATCACATGAAGAATAACCCTATAGTCGGAAAGGATATGACCCAACATGCTCTTCAGTGCTTTGAAAGATGTGATGCTACTTGGTGGAGGATGTACCAAACCATCAATGGATGGCAAGGGGTAACCACTTGTAAAGAATTTAAGTTGACTCTGCCAAAGTCTCGGCTTGTGTCCCAGAAGTTGAAGCCTTATGGAAAGGATATGAAGAAACCTTGTGCATGCAAGACTTGTGGAGAAATAGGACACACCCATAAAAAACACAAGGATGAATGCCCTAATTGTGAAGGAAGTCATCCAGTTGAAGAATGCCCAACTAGGCAGATTACTTGTTTCTTGTGTGAAGGGACTACCCACTATCCTGCTCAGTGTCACATTTACCCCATGGTACAACGAACCATCCAGTAGAAGAAAGAAGTAAAGAAAGGAGCCCTTATGGGAATTTTAGAAGAAACTATGATGAAGGAAGAGGTGGAGGACACACCTAAAGAAGACCCGAGTAAACCCTGCACTAAGTCTTGCTATTCATGTGGAGAAGAAGGACACATCTCCCAAAATTGTTTGAATGGGGATGTAGTAGAATTCCCGACAGAGGAAGTAGAATATGACCCACAGGAAATAGAAGCCCAAATTGGAATGGAAAATTCCAGGAAGAGAAACCGATTGGAGCCCAGGAGGGACCTGAGTCATATCACCTGTTACAGGTGCAAGGAATCAGGGCACTACCTCAACAATTGCCCAAAAAGGAAACCTTGATACTTGTCAGAAGTAATATGTTTTAGTTGTAATGGAGCAGGGCACTTTGCCAGAGAATGCCCTAAGGAGAAGGAAACTTGTGCTAGATAGTTGAGTTTGCAACAAAAGAAATGGAGTATTAGAAGTGAGAACATTTTCTTTTATATTGAGGTGTTGAGTTGAGACATGTAATGGAAAAGCAAGAGATTGTAATCATTGGAGAATCAATAAAGTTAGCATCGTTGGTAAAGATTTGGGTTTTATGAGTTGTTACTCTATGAAGAAGGATTTTGACCATTTTGAGGATATGAGAAATATGGTATATGGAAGATTTGTGCATTTTAAGGGTGGTAGTACCCTGTAAGAACCGTTGACCCCTGGAAAAGATAAGGATACTCCACTGAGTGGATTTCGGACAAAATGAATACGAGTTTTGTCTTGATATGTGTCATACCCCAAGAGTATGTGGGATGAAGTTGGAGACCGTCAGTTGTTTTGACCAAATGTGGTCAAGGAGTCAGAAGAGAATGTTAGTTGATTCGAGATAGACTGAAGGTAACTCAGTCCAGGCAGAAAAGTTATGCAGACTAAAAAACACAAGGAGGTAGTCTATGAAATTGAAGACAGAGAATGTCCTCGTGTGTCCCCTCTGCGAGGAGTTAAATGATTTGGAGTTAAGCGAAAGTTAGCCCCGAGATTTGTAGGACCATACCGAGTTTTGGAGCGTATGGGAGAAGTGGCCAACAAGTTGGAGTCACCCGAAGGACTGTCAGGAGTTCATGATGTGTTTCATGTTTCCCAGTTGAAGAAGTGCTAGGCAAAGATGGCCAATATTCCCCTATAAGGACGCTTGACCCTGGAAAGGATAATGATGTTCCACGAAGTGGAATATGGACTCCATAAGTATAAGTTTTTTTCTCGGTATGTGGGGTATTCCACGAGGATGAAGAGATAAATTACGATTGGATATAAAGGAGGTATGATGTTGGAAATATGGATCAATGAAAATTCCATGATGAGTCTGAGTAAACATGTCCTAGTTTGGTGCCAATAGAAGGAAGGAAGATAGTACAATAGGATGGATTTAAGAATACTAGGAAGTTGGAAGTTGGAATAATGATCAGTTGCCTGATGATAAGTTCAAGGACTACAAGTGATAAGATGGGCCATAACCCACAGGCCCAGGACCTGCCAAGAAGCGAGCACATTCTTGCTGAAGGAAAACCCTGGAGAGAGTTACGACTTTATCAACTGACGATTTTATAGGAGTTTACGCAAAACGTGAGAGTTGTGAAGGAACGATAGATATTTGTTTGGCTTGCAGAATCAATGGATTTATCCGAACTTGGTTTGTCGACAAGAGAAATTTTGCAATGCTTGTGAGGATGACCGAGTGTTAGAATGCGAGATTCGCTAAACCATATACAAGGTAATGATTTGGGTGCGGGATGGATTGATCACCATACCGACTTACTCTTATTATTCGCCTTGCTATATGGGATGTTAAATCTGAGTGACTTACCTATAGTAGAGAGACAACGATATTAAGCCTTGTTTAAACCTTAGAATGGTATAGCAATTTTTCCCTTATACAAGGCAGTTTTTGCCAACCGTAGGTTATACGGTGAGATCAACCCAGAGCCATTTCTTGCAGGAGAAACCATAAATTGTTGACCACCATGAGATATCGATAGTTGTTTAGTTTTAGCGCCAGACCCGTCAGCTAAGAAGACCCAATCACAGAAGAACCTTACCAAGATGAAAGGCAGAAGAATTGAGGAAAAGGTTATGCCACTACCGGAAGAGCTCAGAGAAGGAATTTTCTCGAGGATCTGAGAAGACCGACACTGTCAAGAATAAGGATGGAGTATATGAGCTTTGATGGAACAGTAACCATGCTTCTAAGGGTGGTAGCACCGCAGACCCCTGTGATGATCGATGGATTTTGAGAAGACCCCAAACCCTAACCTTTTCTTGCTAGCTTCTCCAGATCTCGAGGACGAGATTCATTTTAAGGGTGGTAGGTTTGTAACATCCCAAAATTCTAAATTTTGGAATGTTATAATAAATAGATAGATTTGATTGATTGTTTGATTGATTGTGTGAAATTGAGTGAAATTCGAAAACTTTTTGAAAGTTAAATGAGAGGGAATAAAAGGACTTTCCCAAACTTTCATTTTTCATTCGTGATCTCTGTGAATTCAAATTCTTTTCACCACGAAACCCTGGAGAGAAGATGACATGACTTCTTCCATTTATTTAAATGACAAGGGGTGTTGAAAATATTTGAATTTCATTTGGAAAATATTTCCAATTTTGAAACTTTATGCAACTCAATGATTTTCACGAGAGGAGATAAAATGACTTCTTCAAATTATATGAAATATGAGTTGGGAATTTCAAAGGATCAAATTCAAAGTATTTTTGGAATTATTATTCAATTTGGAGTTATTTGGATTTTATTCAAATCATTTTTCTCCAAAAATAAAATACATGGAAAATAGGGTAACATGATTTCCTACAACAGAAAATTGGAGAGAAATAAATTTGATTTCATTTTGGTATTTTTAAAATGATTTTTGTTGGATCTTATTAGAGCAGGAGCACTGTTAGAATTATTAGAATTTGTGTGTATTTTATTTAATGCCAGAAAAATGTTCGTGTAATAGAAAATATTTTTCTGAAAATTTTGATATATAATATGCCTATATAAAATTTTTATTTTATTTTTTTATTTGGTTTTCCTTCTGTTTCTATTTAAAAAAACTGTACGTGCGGCCCATATTTATTTATCGCCTACATGCGCAGTATAGTAGCTTCTGGCGCCCCATTGTTTTTCTCTTAAATAGGCCAGGCCCAGCCAGCCTTTTTTTCCTCTTAGGCCGAATTTTGTTAAAAAAAACTACAACGCAGCGTGCGCGCGACCGGCCGAAGGCCTTTAGGCCCATCCGCCTCTTTTCTTCTGTGTTTCATATATTTTTGTCTATGTTTAGTCCCATATTGTCTAGTCTTTGACCCCTAAGCCTCTTTTCCACCAATAAATATAGACCCATAGAGCCTCCAAAAATCATCCGATTCGGGTTAAATCAATATTTTGGTTTGACTAGATTCATTTAAGAAAAATATATTTCTCCTCTCCGGCGCGACTTTTGGAAATTGTCTTCTTTCTCCAAAGTTGTCTTTTCTCTGCCTTATAAAGGTATCTTTCTTTGTTTTTTTGTTCTTCTCATACCTCCGTAGTTTATTATTTTAGACTAATATGATAAAATAATTAGATTATCAATTAGTCTACGTATTTATACATTAGACCCTAGCCCGTAGCTATTTTTCTTCTTCCATAAAACAGTTTGGCCCTGCTTTTTCAAATAGCCATAACTTTTTACTCGTTTGCCCAAATCCAACGAAACCAACGCCCACTTCTTTGTTATGATCTCCTCTATTCAGTAATCTAACTCAAACATGTTTTTTAAAAGTTTAAAATTTTAAATTAGATCAGATTTGAATTCAAACTTCATTTGATCATAACTTGAGTTTCGTAGCTCCGTTTGAGTTGATTCTTTTTGCAAATCGAAGCTCTTGACCTAAACTTTCTGATAAGGCCAAATTCATATAATTTTGGTACTGTTAGAAATTGTTTTATGTTGCAAGAGTTATTTTCTTGGTTTTGATGTTTTCCGAATTGTCTTCTTCGATCTTTCTGATACTTTGAGTGATTGCTTATGTGTGGTTACTATTGCTTGCTTACGATAGATTGACCGGAGTGTGACGAGTAGAACTATCAAGCGTTTTGAGTGCGAATCATCTTCATCAACATTGTAGGCAAATTCACACTTTGATCATACCTCTTTCATACCCAGTTTTTATTGCATTAGATCAAACCTCAAACATTGCATGATTAGGATCTAATTAATTTATGGGATGAGAAGTAGTTGAGGTAGTACCTATTACCTATTTATTATCAAACTCTTGGGAGTTACTATTACGTTATGCTTAGATTGCCATGCTATGCTCGTAGACATGGATTGGGTTTTGAGAGTATTCACGACAGATGTGAGATTGTTAATTAATGATTTACTTAAGGTGGCAAATTAAACACACATCTGGGTGGATTGAGGTACCTGGGTATTCCAGGATTGCCTATCTAGGCACCTAGGTAGACCAGGATTGCCTGTTTTTTTGGACCGCCACCCAGGCTCAAAGGGATCATGAGATTTTTCATACTAGAAACTTCCGTGTGAAGCCACAAGCTATTATGGGCTCTAGCATAGTTGATTAAGTCATGCGAACTCTTACAGGGTAGACTAGCAGATGTAGGGGAAAGTAGGTGTAACGGTCTATCCATTGTAAGGTGCTAGCGCTTCTGAAAGACTATGTCTCGGTCATCCGTTTCTCAAACACCGTGTCGTGCGAGAAACCAAACGGAGACGATCGAGTCTTGTGGGGAAAAGTGCGCAAACCTCTGCAGAGTGTATAAACTAGTCATGATTAGCCGTGTCCCCGGTTATGGACATCTTGAGTATCTAGTACCTGAATTATCATGTGAATCTCATCACGTTACTTTAAATAAATATTGTTGGGTTTTAATGATGATGCTTAATTGGGATTGAGAATGCTGTCAACCATTCTCAATGTTTAACAACCACCATGATAGTTAAATAAAATTTATTCCTTTGCAGTAGGGAAAAAATGGCTTTTCGCAAAAACCTTATAACCGTAGAGCTTTTCCACCAGCCAAATATGCATGTAGTGATAGTTGTTGTTCATCATTCTCTATGGTGTGAATTTGCCAGTACATTCAATGTACTGACCCTTTGTGGCTACAACGTCTCATGTTGCAGGTTTATCTTACGACGAGTAAGTGATACGTTAGGGTTACGATTTCTACACTCAACTTTGCCGTTGGTGTTGATGGGAATCCACAACCTTGTTACTTCCGCTATTTTGGATTGAGGTAATAGTATCTTACGTTACTTATACTTGTGATTTACCTCTGTTATAAATCCTCGAGTACTGTGTGTGTTAGCATACCGATCCAGGGATGACACTTAAGCACAGAGACTTGATCCATTCGGGTCAGGTCGCTACACTGGGTGGACCATTACACCTACTTTCCCCTACATCTGCTAGCCCACCACTGAAAGAGGTCACACAACATACTCAACTATGCCAGAGCCCATAATGGCTTGTGGCTGCACACGGAAGTTTCCAACATGAATAATCTTATGATCCTTTTGAGCCTGGGTGGCGGACCATAGGATGATCACAGGGGTACTCCGGGATATCATAGGACAACACTGGATTCTCCAGGTGCCCACAAGCAATCCACCTAGATGTGTATTAAAGTTGCCACCTTAAGTTGAACCATTACTTAACAACTCACATCTGTCATGGATACACTCAAACCCAATCCACGTCTACGAGCATAGCATAGCAATATAAGCATATTGTAGAAGTAACTCCAAAGGGTTTGATAATAAAACTGGTAATAAGTTCTACCTCATCATGTACTTCCCAGACCCACATGTTAAGAGATCCTACTCATGCAATGTGTGAGGGTTGAAACTAATGCATAAAAACTAGGTGATAAAGGGGTATGATCAAAGTGTTACTTGCCTTGCTGACGATCTGCAAATCCTAATGACTCGTAGTAGCACGCTTCGCACTCCGGGTGTTCTATCGCAAACAAACAATAGCATACATAAGTAATCAAGAAAATATGCATGGATAAAACTCAAATAAGAACATCTAACCAGAAAGTTCAACTGAAGAACTCCGGTTTGCAAAAAGAATCAAATCAAACGGAGCAATGAAACTCAAACTACGAAAGAAACAAGATCCGTTTACTAATCTGGGCTAAAGTCAAATTTTACAGTACCAAAATCTTGTTCAAGTAGGTTAAACAGAAAGAGGGCTTCGAGAAGAAGATCTAGGCGCTTGTTTCACCTGATTTGGATAAACGAGCGAAAAGATAAACTAAAACAAAAATAGGGCAGAAATCGCGATCGAAAATAATCACGGAAAACCCTGGAAAAAAACTGACGAACAGGCTAACGAACGAACGTTCGCTGTCTGCGGCTAACGGATGAACATCGTTCGTTAAAACGAATGTACGGACAAATGTCCGCTATTTAACCGAACCGAGAAAAACCGAAACAAAACCGATTCTAAAAAAATGAGATCTAGGTTTATGAAATAAAACCGGTCAGTTTTTAAAAAAGACGGCGGCTACCTCATGGAACGGGACGACGGTGGCGGCTCCAGCGGTGGGGCGGCAAGGTGGCGGCGGCGCTGGCGGGGCGGCGGCAGCTACGCTTGCGTGGCGGCGGCGCGACACAGCGGCGGCGACACGACACGGCGGCGGCGGCGACGGCTTAGGGTTTGGGTTTGGGACACGGGGGCGGCGGCTGGGCTCGGGTGGGCTGCGGGGTCGCGGGGCGCGACTTATAAAGGGGCCGGCCTGGGGAGTCCTGGCCGGTTACGGCCTGGAGTCGGTTAGAACTTTAAAAAAAGAATATTCCAACGCGCAGAAAAATGATTAAAAGAAATACTAATCGGATTCCAAAAATCCTGAAATAAATTTTCCTCGTCCTCTAAAAATATAGCGGACAAAGTGAACATTTATTTGGGCCTCTAATGCAAATTCTGAAAAACACGCATTTTTCCTAATTCGAATAAAATTGTAATAAAATCCAAATAAAATATATAAATTGATTTTAATATTTTTACTCCAAAATTTCATTTATTTTGGAGAAGTCATATTATTTTAATATGAAATATTTTTAGAGAGAAAAATTATTAAAACCAAAGTGATGCTTGTTTCAATATTTGAGAAAATTCAAATATGAAAACAGTGAAATCCCCAACTCTCTCCGTGGGTCCTTGAGTTGCTTAGAATTTTGAGGATCGCAACACGAAAATGCAATAAAATATGATATGCATGAATGACTTATGTATAACATTCCAAATTGAAAATTTGGGATGTTACAATTAGCATCACCCTTTAATGAGAACGGAAATAATTTAAGGATATAATAGTAGCGAGTTTTCTCATCATTGGTGAACATGGTAGCTATATCATTTAATTTAGTAAGATGTGCCACAACAGTTTCAGATTCATAGCCATAGAAAGGATCAGATTCAACCAAAGAAATTATATCAGGATCAACTAAGAAATCATAATCCTTATCAGTAATAAAGATAGGTGAAGTAGCATAAGGAGGATCATATTTGATTCTAGCATTCAGAGATTTTTCTTTCATCTTAGCTAATAGTTTCTTAAGATCACTTCTATCATTGTAGGCAAGAAAGTCTCTAGCAGTTTCTTCATCCATAAAATAACCCTCAAGCAAGACAGGCAATTCATATCTAGGGGGAGAATCTTCATCATCTCTTTCATCAATATTATTAGTTTCAATAATTTCATTCTCTCTAGCCCTAGCAAGTTGTTCATCAAGAAATTCACCTAGTGGCACAGTAGTATCAAGCATAGAAGTAGTTTCATCATAAGTATCATTGTAACAACCACGATGCGGCTATATCTCCCACGTGTCGGAGCATGACTTAGAGGCATAACCGCATTGTAGGCATGTCGCAAGAGGGGTAATCTTTACACATCCCATGTACTGAATAAGAAAGAGGTATAGAGTTGGCTTACAATCGCCACTTCACCCAATACATAAATATAGCATTACATCATTCAGATACAAACAAGGTTCGACTACGGAACCAAAATATAAGAAGACCACCCCTAATGCAATAGATCCCCGATCACCCCGACTGGGCTCCACTACTGATCAACTGAAACGAAACAACACAATGAACAAGATCTTCATCGAGCTCCTCCTTGAGCTCGGTTGCGTCACCTGCACTGGTATCAACGGCACCTGCAACTGGTTTTGGAAGTAAACTGTGAGTCACGGGGACTCAACAATCTCACACCCGCGAGATCAAGACTATTTAAGCTTATGGGTAGGAAAAGGTAGTGAGGTGGAGTTACAGCAAGCACTAGCATATATGGTGGCTAACTTACGCAAATGAGAGCGAGAAGAGGAGGCAAAGCACGGTCGTGAACTAGAAGTGATCAAGAAGTGATCCTGAAACTACTTACGTTCAAGCATCACTCCAACACCGTGTTCACTTCCCGGACTCCGCCGGAAAGAGACCATCACGGCTACACACGCGGTTGATGCATTTTAAATTGAGTTAAGTGTCAAGTTCTCTACAACCATACATTAACAAATTCCCATCTGCCCATAACCGCGGGCACGGCTTTCGAAAGTTCAAACCCTGCAGGGGTGTTCCAACTTAGCCCATCACAATCTCTCATGGTCAACGAAGGATATTCCTTCTCCCAGGAAGACCCGATCAGGCAAATCCCAGCTACAAGACATTTTGACAATGGTAAAACAAGACCAGCAAAGCTACCCGATGCGCCGACATCCTGATAGGAGCTGCACATATTTCGTTCTCAGGGCAACACCAGATGAGACATCCTACGAGTAAAATCAACCCTCAAGTTTCCCCGAGGTGGCCCCGCAGTCTACTCAGTTTCGGACCAACACTTAGAGAAGCACTGGCATGGGGGGTTAAAATAAAGATGACCCTTGAGTCTGCAGAACTCAAGGGAAGGTGGTAGGTTGTTAGTGCAAATGGTAAAACCAAGGTTGGGCCTTGCTGGAGAAGTTTTATTTAACGCGAACTGTCAAGGGGTTCCCATTATAACCCAACCGCGTCAGGAACCCAAAATTAAGGAACATAACACCGGTATGACGGAAACTAGGGCGGCAAGAGTGGAACAAAACACCAGGCATAAGGCCGAGCCTTCCACCCTTTACCAAGTATATAGATGCATTAATTAAAATAAGAGATATTGCGATATCCCAACAAAATAACCATGTTCCAACAAGGAACAAACTCCATCTTCACCTGCAACTAACAACGCTATAAGAGGGGCTGAGCAAAGCGGTAACATAGACAAACAACGATTTGGTATGACAAGGTGGGTTAGAGGCTTGACATGGCAATATGGGAGGCATGATAAAGCAAGTGGTAGGTATCGAGGCATAGCAAAAGAGTGAGAAACTAGCAAGCAAAGATAGAAGTGATTTTGAGGGTATGGTCATCTTGCCTGAGATCCCGCAAGGAAGAAGAACGAGTCCATGAAGAAGACAAACAGATGTAATCGAACAAATCCTCACAACTCCAGAACGAAACCGAAGCTAACACGAGAAGCAACCTGGAAAGAAGCAAACAACAAAGTAAACAACCATCACATAAGCATGGCATGATGCACAACCAAGTATGATGCATGTCTGGTTTAAATATGCATGGCATGGAAAAGGGCACAAACAAAACAACAAGTTAAGTGGAGCTCAATGTGCAATGAGTTGCATATTGATGGAACACCACATCAATTATTTAGTTCTCTCTCATTTAGGTACTCAACAATATTAAATGTTGGTCAACATGGCAAGAGGTGAGGCATAACAAAACTACACCATCTAAACAATTTAAATGGGGCCGGATATAACAAATAACGAATCCGGTAAATCCGCATATGCCTTAGTAATTTATTGCAACAACAATCTAAACATTTTAATTGTTGTTATCATGATGCGGATGACATGAACAAGTTTATGCAATTTATATTAAAAGTTGACAAGAGCATTATGAAGCATTTGTCACCGTGGTGGAAAGGAAAGGGGTGCCACGACAACGATAACGAAAACGGTGCCATGGCAGCATTCCGGTTCCGGTAACTCGATTGAGATACCGATGCAAAGGAGAAGTGTGCGGATGCGTGCAAAAGATGGTGGGGCTCCCGGATTCCGGGTGTCCCATGAGTCGATGATGGTGACAAGGCAAAAGAGGGGCAACGTGCACTGACAATTTGAGCACGGAGCAAGCACGAGCATCTCATACATGGGCGGTCATCTCAGGGTTATACCTTCGAAGCGTGCGTTATCGGAGCGGTTCGGGTCAAGCAGTGTAGTCGTTCACGATCGTCGTGGGAAGTAGTGGTAGTCGGCGATGGTAGAGGAAGTAGTTGTTCATGGTTCATTGTGGGAAGTAGTCGTTCTCATGGCGACGGTAGTCGTTCACGTTCTTAGTCTCACAAGTTTCCGTAGATGTTCAGGGGCACGGCGAGAAACTTGACGTCCACGGAGTCTTCGAGGGTCGATGGTAGTTGTTCTCGTATCGTCGTGGTACTTGGTGCTACCTCTTGAGCTTGCGTTGGTTTTCCCCGAAGAGGAAAGGATGATGCAGCAGAGTAGCGTAAGTATTTCCCTCAGTTTTTGAGAACCAAGGTATCAATCCAGTAGGAGGCCACGTGCAAGTCCCTCGTACCTACACAACACAAAGAGCTCAACGCAACCAACACGATTAGGGGTTGTCAATCCCTTCAAGGTCACTTACGGAAGTGAGATCCGATAGATAATATTTTTGGTATTTTTGATATAAAGATGCAAAGTGAAAAGTAAAAGGCAAAGTAAAAACAAAGCAAGATTAAAGTGATGGAGATTGATATGATGAGAATAAACCCGGGGGCCATAGGTTTCACTGGTGGCTTCTCTCAAGAGCATAAGTTTTCTACGGTGGGTGAACAAATTACTGTTGAGCAATTGACAGAATTGAGCATAGTTATGAGAATATCTAGGCATGATCATGTATATAGGCATCACGTCCGTGACAAGTAGATCGAAACGATTCTGCATCTACTACTATTACTCCACTCATCGACCGCTATCTAGCATGCATCTAGAGTATTAAGTTGAAAACAGAGTAACCTTTAAGCAAGATGACATGATGTAGAGAGATAAATTCATGCAATATGAAATAAACCCCATCTTGTTATCCTTGATGGCAACGATACAATACGTGTCTTGCCGCCCCTTCTGTCACTGGGAAAGAACACCGCAAGATCGAACCCAAAGCTAAGCACTTCTCCCATGGCAAGAACTACCAATCTAGTTGGCCAAACCAAACGGATAATTCGAAGAGACTTGCAAAGATAACCAATAATACATAAAAGAATTCAGAGAAGATTCAAATATTGATCATAGATAGACTTGATCATAAACGCACAATTCATGGGTCTCAACAAACACACTGCAAAAGAAGAAGATTACATCGAATAGATCTCCACAAGAGAGGGGGAGAACATTGTATTGAGATCCAAAAATAGAGAAGAAGCCATCTAGCTAATAACTATGGACCCGAAGGTCTGAGGTAAACTACTCACACTTCATCGGAGAGGCTATGATGATGTAGAAGCCCTTCGTGATGACGGCCCTCTCCGGCGGAGCTCCGGAACAGGCCCCAAGATGGGATCTCGTGGATACATAAAGTTGCGGCAGTGGAATTAGTTTTCTTGCTCCTCCACTGATCGTTTGGGGGTATGTGGATATATATAGGAGGAAGGAGTACGTCGGTGGAGCACCGAGGGGCCCACGAGGCAGGGGGCGCGCCCTGTAGGGGGGCACGCCCCCTACCCTCGTGACTGCCTCCGGTACTTCTTGGAGTAGGGTCCAAGTCTCCTGGGTCTTATCCGAGAAGAAAATCATGTTCCAAAAAGAATTTTTCTGTTTGGACTTCGTTTGATATTCTGTTTCTTCGAAACACTGAAATAGGCAAAAACATCAATTCTGGGCTGGGCCTCCGGTTAATAGGTTAGTCCCAAAAATAATATAAAAGAGGAAAATAAAGCCCAATATAGTCCAAAACAGTAGATAATATAGCATGGAGCAATCAAAAATTATAGATACGTTGGAGACGTATCAGGCATCCCCAAGCTTAATTCCTGCTCGTCCTCGAGTAGGTAAATGATAAAAAGAGAATTTTTGATGCGGAGTGCTACTTGGCATAATTTCAATGCAAAATTTCTTAATTGTGGTATGGATATTCAGATTAGAAAGATTCAAGACAAAAGTTCATATTGACATAAAGAATAATAACACTTCAAGCATACTAATAAAGTAATTATGTCTTCTCAAAATAACATGGTCAAAGAAAGTTATCCCTACTAAATCATAGTCTGGCTATGCTCTATCTTCACCACACAACGTATTTAAATCATGCACAACCCCGATTACAAGCCAAGCAATTGTTTCATACTCTAACTTTTTCAAAAACTTTTTCAATCTTCACGCAATACATGAGCGTGAGCCATGGACATGGCACTATGTGGAATAGAAGGGTGGTTGTGGAGAAGACAAAAAGAGGGGAAGATAGTCTCACATCAACTAGGCGTATCAACGGGCTATGGAGATGCCCATCAATAGATATCAATGTGAGTGAGTAGGGATTGCCATGCAACGGATGCACTAGAGCTATAAGTATATGAAAGCTCATCAAAAGAAACTAAGTGGGTGTGCATCCAACTCGCTTGCTCACGAAGACCTAGGGCAATTCGAGGAAGCCCATCATTGGAATATACAAGCCAAGTTCTATAATGAAAAATTCCCACTAGTATATGAAAGTGACATAACGAGAGACTCTCTATCATGAAGATCATGGTGCTACTTTGAAGCACAAGTGTGGTAAAAGGATAGTAACATTGTCCCTTCTCTCTTTTTCTCTCATTCTTTTATTTGGGCCTTTTCTCTTTTTTATGGCCTCTTTTTTTCATCCGGAGTCTCATCCCGACTTATGGGGGAATCATAGTCTCCATCATCCTTTCCTCACTTGGGACAATGCTCTAGAAAATGATGATCATCACACTTTTTATTTTTCTTACAACTCAACAATTACAACTTGATACTTAGAACAAATATGACTCTATATGAATGCCTCCGGCGGTGTACCCGGATATGCAATGAATCAAGAGTGACATGTATGAAATAATTATGAATGGTGGCTTTGCCATAAATACGATGTCAACTACATGATCATGCTAGCAATATGACAATGATGGAGCGTGTCATAATAAACGGAACGGTGGAAAGTTGCATGGCAATATATCTCGGAATGGCTATGGAAATGCCATGATAGGTAGGTATGGTGGCTGTTTTGAGGAAGGTATATGGTGGGTGTATGATACCGGCGAAAGGTGCGCGGTATTAGAGAGGCTAGCAATGGTGGAAGGATGGAAAAAAGTGCATATAATCCATGGACTCAACATTAGTCATAAAGAACTCATATACTTATTGCAAAAATCTAGAAGTTATCAAAGCAAAGTATTACACGCATGCTCCTAGGGGGATAGATTGGTAGGAAAAGACCATCGCTCGTCCCCGATCGCCACTTATAAGGAAGACAATCAATAAATAAATTATGCTCCGACTTCATCACATAACGGTTCACCATACGTGCATGCTACGGGAATCACAAACTTTAACACAAGTGTTCTTTAAATTCACAACTACTAAACTAGCATAACTCTAATATTATCACCTCCATATCTCAAAACAATTATCATGCTTCAATCTTCTCTTAGTATTCAACGCACTCAAAAGAAAATTTCACATATCTTGAACACCAAGCATATTTATATTAAGCAAATTACCATGCTATTAAGACTCTAAAAATAATTTAAGTGAAGCATGAGAGATCAATAGTTCATTTAAAACAAACCATCACCGTGCTCTAAAAGATCTCAGTGAAGCACATAGAGCAAAATTATAACGCTCAAAAGATATAAGTGAAGTGCATAGAGCAAAACTACATAGCTCAAAAGATTTAAGTGAAGCACATAAGTATTCTATCAAATTTCAATTCAAGTATGGCTCTGTCAAAAGGTGTGTACAGCAAGTATGATTGTGGCATACTAACGAACAAAGACACAAATAATACAAGACGCTCAAAGAAAACACATATAATGTTGGTGAATAAAAATATAGCTCCAAGTAAATTACCGATGGAAGTGGATGAAAGAGGGGATGCCTTCCGGGGCATCCCCAAGCTTTGACTTTTTGGTGTCCTTGGATTATCTTGGGGGTTCCATGGGCATCCCCAAGCTTAGGCTCTTGCCACTCCTTGTTCCATAATCCATCAAAAGAATTCACCCAAAACTTGAAAATTTCACAACACAAAACTCAATAGAAATCTCGTGAGCTCCGTTAGAGAACAAAAGACCACTTCAAGGTACTGTAATGAACTCATTATTTATTTATTTTGGTGTTAAACCTACTGTATTCCAACTTCTCTATGGATTATAAACTATTTTACTAGCCATAGATTCATCAAAATAAGCAAACAACACACGAAAAAACATAATCTGTCAAAAACAGAACAGTCTGTAGTAATCTGTAGCTAGCTCAAGATCTGGAACTCCAAAAATTCTAAAATAAATTTCTGGACGTGAGGAATTTATCTATTAATCATCTGCAAAAAGAATTAACTAAATAGCACTCTTCAAATAAAAATGACAGCAGTTCTCGTGAGCGCTAAAGTTTCTGTTTTTTTACAGCAAGTTCAACAAGACTTTCCCCAAGTCTTCCCGACGGTTCTACTTGGCACAAACACTAATTAAGCACAAAAAACACAACCAAAACAGAGTCTAGATAATTTATTTATTACTAAATAGGAGCAAAAAGCACGGAATAAAAATAAAATTGGGTTGCCTCCCAACAAGCGCTATCGTTTAACGCCCCTAGCTAGGCATAAAAGCGAGGATAGATCTAGGTATTGCCATCTTTTGCATTAGGAAAGAAAAGAGCAAATTTCCTTTCTATGGCATTTATTCTCCTATTTTTGGGAAAGCACATGGACATTAATGGATGAAGTAATATTAAGCACGTTACGGAAATTTGCATCTATACTAGATTCATCTCTTTGATAATTTCGTTTTGATAGAAGCATAAGAGGGTGGTAGATTCAACTTTATCATTCATGGGGTGCCCAAATATAGTTTTCATCCTTTCATAAGTATCTATAGCATCCCCTTCAAGAAAACCCTCTTCAAAAATAGAATCTAGCACTTGTTTAAAAGAGGTAGGTAATCCAACATAAAAACCTTTTAAGTAAACCTCAATTTGATATTGTGGTATATAGCTAGCCCTAATCCTTAATAACCTATCCCAAGCATCTTTTAAAGACTCATCAATTAAATAGGGAAAAATTCCAGAGTCATCTTCATCAAGATTATTTAAACTCTCATTGGTGACCCCGATGGGTCTCTCAATAGCATCATTATTTCTGAGTTTAGAGAGGATAGAGGGATCATCCAAGGTACTAAGACCTTGGAAAGGACCCTTTGTTCTTTTTGATTCGGCCATGGCAACGGGAAGACAGGCGAGGAAAAGGCAAACAGAGAAGGAGAAGGAGAATGAGGAGGAGAAAGAGAGGGCGAATAAAACGACAAGGGTGAAGTGGGGGAGAGGAAAACGAGAGGCAAATGGAAACTAATGTAATGCGGGAGATAGGGATTGTGATGGGTACTTGGTATGTTGACTTTTTGCGTAGACTCCCTGGCAACGGCACCAGAAATTCTTCTTGCTACCTCTTGAGCTTGCGTTGGTTTTCCCCGAAGAGGAAAGGATGATGCAGCAGAGTAGCGTAAGTATTTCCCTCAGTTTTTGAGAACCAAGGTATCAATCCAGTAGGAGGCCACGCGCAAGTCCCTCGTACCTACACAACACAAAGAGCTCAACGCAACCAACGCGATTAGGGGTTGTCAATCCCTTCACGGTCACTTACGGAAGTGAGATCCGATAGATAATATTTTTGGTATTTTTGATATAAAGATGCAAAGTGAAAAGTAAAAGGTAATGTAAAAACAAAGCAATATTAAAGTGATGGAGATTGATATGATGAGAATAGACCCGGGGGCCATAGGTTTCACTAGTGGCTTCTATCAAGAGCATAAGTTTTCTACGGAGGGTGAACAAATTACTGTTGAGCAATTGAAATAATTGAGCATAGTTATGAGAATATCTAGGCATGATCATGTATATAGGCATCACGTCCGTGACAAGTAGATCGAAACGATTCTGCATCTACTACTATTACTCCGCTCATCGACCGCTATCCAGCATGCATCTAGAGTATTAAGTTGAAAACAGAGTAACGCTTTAAGCAAGATGACATGATGTAGAGAGATAAATTCATGCAATATGAAATAAACCCCATCTTGTTATCCTCGATGGCAACGCTACAATACATGTCTTGCCGCCCCTTCTGTCACTGGGAAAGAACACTGCAAGATCGAACCCAAAGCTAAGCACTTCTCCCATGGCAAGAACTACCAATCTAGTTGGCCAAACCAAACAGATAATTCGAAGAGACTTGCAAAGATAACCAATCATACATAAAAGAATTCAAAGAAGATTCAAATATTGTTCATAGATAGACTTGATAATAAACCCACAATTCATCGGTCTCAACAAACACACCGCAAAAGAAGAAGATTACATCGAATAGATCTCCACAAGAGAGGGGGAGAACATTGTATTGAGATCCAAAAAGAGAGAAGAAGTCATCTAGCTAATAACTATGGACCCGAAGGTCTGAGGTAAACTACTCACACTTCATCGGAGGGGCTATGATGATGTAGAAGCCATCCGTGATGACAGCCCTCTCCGGTGGAGCTCCGAAACAGGCCCCAAGATGGGATCTCATGGATACAGAAAGTTGCGGCGGTAGAATTAGTTTTTTTTGCTCCTCCTCTGATCGTTTGGGGGTACGTGGATATATATAGGAGGAAGGAGTACGTCGGTGGAACACCGAGGTGCCCACGAGGCAGGGGGCACGCCCTGTAGGGGGGGGGGCGCCCCCTACCCTCGTGACTGCCTCCGGTACTTCTTGGAGTAGGGTCCAAGTCTCCTGGGTCTTATCCGAGAAGAAAATCACGTTCCAAAAAGAATTTTTCTGCTTGGACTCCGTTTGATATTCTGTTTCTTTGAAACACTGAAATAGGCGAAAAACAACAATTCTGGGTTGGGCCTCCGGTTAACACGTTAGTCCCAAAAATAATATAAAAGTGGAAAATAAAGCCCAGTATAGTCCAAAACAGTAGATAATATAGCATGGAGCAATCAAAAATTATAGATACATTGGAGACGTATCACTTGGCGATTTCGGAGACGGCGGAAGACGAACTTTGGCGGTCCTTGTTGACCTAGTACATGGCGTTATTTCCGGTACGGTGATCGTTCTAGGTGTCGAGGTCTCCAGCCGTAGTGGTACTTGCTTTATGGGTAGTCGAAATTGAGGTGCTCCTGGCGTCTGACTTGCGGGGTTGGAAAAATCCATGGCGAGGTTCAGCAGCTACCCCACGTCCATGATGAAAAATGGAGCTCGGGCAGGGAGTCGAAACAGCAAGTAGGGGCGTGTGTGGAGCAACCGCTAACACCAGCAAAGGCCATGGCAACATGGGGCCTTGGGCACCATCGGGGTGGAAGGACGCGGTTCCTGCCAAGTTCTCGGAGGGACCGGCCATGGAGGCAGGAAGGTGACGGCGCTGGGTAGCAGCGAAGGTCAGAGGGCGCGGGAAGATGGAGATGGCAGCGCGACGGTCAGACTGCGGGGTCACCGGAGGGCGCATAAGGGAGCTGCTGCCGTTCATCCCAGCACTTGACAGGAGGTCGCAGAAGGGACTTGGCGGCAGGGCCTCTGCAGCAGGGGGCTTGGCCATGGCAGGGCTTGGCTGCTCGTGGAGGATGGCAGGCGTCGGTGCTCCTGCTCTGCTGTTGTAGGCATGGGGACGAGGAGGTGGAGCTCGAGCGCCGTGGCCCGAGAGAGAGAGAAAGGCTGTAGGGGAGAGGAGAGCAGCACACGATATCGAGAGGAGAGGGAGGTCGGGGCCTGGAGGGATCGAGAGGAGAGAGCGAGAGGAAGATGGGATCGAGGGAGATGGGATCGGGCAGCGCTCTCTGGCGGCGGTGTGGGAGAGATCGATGGGAGAGGGAGAGAGCGAGAGAGATGGGGATCGGGCTGCGGGTTCTCCTGGCGGCGCGAGGAGGCCGACGAGGGAAAGGATCGAGGGAGCGAGAGGGGTTTCAGCGCTAGGGTTTAGAGCTGGTTAGGTGGGCTGCGGGAACAGGAGACAGTTGGGCTGGCCTGGTGGGAGATTCTAAGAGGCCAGCAGCTGGGCTCTGCTCTCTCTCTCTCTCTCTCAACTCCCTTTAACAGAAAGCAAAGAGAGGAGAGAAAAAAAAGGAAAAGGAGGGGTTAGAGAAAGAATTTGGGCATGCGGTTAAATCTCCCGAACTCATAAAAATGAGTTTGTTCCGAGAAATTGCATTTGGCACCGCTTGAAAGGATTGCATTCAAACACATTTGAATGTGATTCAAATAAGTTTGAATTAGAAAAACATTTTTGGAGAGTCCAAAAATGTTCGGAATTTTTGTGGAGATCGGGAAAGCGATGAAAGAAGATATGGGCAAAGTTTGAGGACCAAACTTGAAGCGGGAAAAAGGCATGTGATTATTTGCAAGTGTGTTATGGTGAATTTGAAATTAAAGAAATATTGAATATAGCTCCCTACTATCGGGAGGATATGTTTTAAAGAGAAAGCACCATGTGAGTTCCCTCGATTTAAATGGATCAAAGATCCATGCCATTTATTTAGTTGAGTTTTAGTTGGCTTTGAGAAAATGATGGCATGATGACATGATGCAATGCACATGATGCAAAGATGAATGCAATAGACGAAACAAAACACACAACGAAACCCGGAAACCACAGAAGGCATCTGAAGCTCCAATCTTGGGGCGTCACAACACTCCACCACTACGAGAGGATCTCGTCCCGGGATCTAGGATGGCACCGGAGAGAAAACGGAAGAGGAAGACGAGAGGTAAAAACTAAGTTGCTTCTTTGACAAACGAGTGAAACCAATGAACCTTGAGAGGTTAAACAATTGGAAAGAATAATACAACGGAGATGAACGAAGTTGAAAACACTCCGTTAGAAAAGAGGAACAAGGAACATTACTAGAACCTTGTAGGTAGAAAGACATGAGAAAAAGGTTTGCAATGGACAAGAGTACATGAAAGCACTCCGGTTAAAATGAAATGTACAAGGAATGGTAAAGGTCAATTACAACAACACTCCAGTTGAAACAAGATAGAGAAGGAATAAGAATGATATAATTCAGACAACACTCCAACTGTAAATGGAAGGAATTGAACATGAACTAGACAAGATGAGAGGATACTTGATGAGCTCAACAACACAATGCCCTCGGAACTATTGAAAGAATGGCACAAGGGGTAAGAAAGATTTCAGACAGCACTCCGGTTGAGAAGGGAGGCGAAAAACTTAACAAAACGGGAAGAACTTGAAAAGAGGGCACGACACTCCGGTTGAATGGATAAGCAAAAGGAAAGAACATGATGTTGGCAAAACGTGATGATGGGACGAAAAGAGCAACGTCGCCATGCCTCCGGAACGAATGAATGGAAGACTAGATGGTTGGAAAGAAAAGAACGGAGGAGAAGAAAGATAAATCTCACAAATAAAATTGAAAGAGCATGCTTACGAAGAAAAGGTTGAACGGAGTTGTTGGATTATCAACAACGAAAGCATAAGCTTGATGTGGGCTAATGGAAAACATCTCAAAAACTTGAGGTGAAATCCTGCCACAAACGGAAAACAATTGCTTAATTTAGATCGACGAGGAGATGGAAAACTTCTTCTGCCGAGAGGATAGGAGAAAACTTGGATCATTGATAAGCACCACAATAGCAACATTCCTTAGGGAAGGCCTTAGGTGAGAACTATACCAAGATAACTCCATGGAAGAAAGTGATGGGTTTAAATACCTCATTCTTGTGAATGAAGAATGATATATTACCACCTCAAAAGATAAGGGAGAACAAATGCACTCCGGATTGCAAGATGAAGAATGCTTGAGCTCCTCTGAAAAGAATCTCAATGAACACTTCGAGAAGGAAATAAATCCTTGATGAACCATCATGTAGTGTCTCCATGAAGAACTCTGGTAACAAAGAATGATCAAACAAAAGGAAAGTGAAGTTGAAAACACAAGGTGAAGCCTTGCGATGATTTATATGGAGCTTCACGACGAGATAATACGGAACACCCGGAACTCCGGAAAAGAAAGATGAACAAAAGAAATCAAGAATTTTAATGAACCTCTGGAATAAGGAATTAATCAGTTGGATGAAACAAGAATAAGAATTACATTATGCTTATCCTTCAACAATTTAGATTGATGACAAACAATGGATTTGGCATACTACTTATTCTCATAGAAAAGATTAAAAGAGATATAGCGCAAACTTTATATAATCTTCAACGAACCGCCGTAAGGATTTGGAAGGCATGAATGAGTAAATTGATATGATAAACGAAGGAAGAAGAATCTTGGAAGAACCACCGTAAGAATTGAAAATGAATGAATAAAAGATGAAGAACCACCAGGAAGAATTAGAGAACGAATGAAGATACTTGAGGGAAATTTAGATGCAATAGAACAAAGATATCATGAACTGATTAGAGAACGCTTGAATGATGCACCGGTAAGATTTAGAGAATGAGAGCTGAAAGCTGGAATGAATAATTTGAGATGATAGCCTCCGGAGAAACAAACTGAAAATACTCTGAATTACTCCGAATGGGTGAAAAGAATTCTCACAATCGAAAACAATTATGAGAGGATGGCATCAAGCTAGAACTATGAATCTTTGAGAGAATAGATAAGATATGGAGGAAAAACTCTTCTTAGGTCTTCACAATCCGAGAATGACGACGAGAAACACCACCATGAATCGTTGAGACACTCCGGAATGATTAAAATAGGAGAGATTGAGCCAAAGATGAAAAGATTTTGAAAGATCTTGGAGAAAGGCATTTAACTGATGATAACTCATTGTTACGTCAGACTTTGAAAATAATTTGAGAGCTCCGGGAAGGTTAGAAGAGTCAGGTAAGATCCTGGGAAAAGACCTGTGGGTTAGGGCCCACTCAAAAGAAACACCGTTGAACGATTCAAAAGATAGATTGCGCCGGTTGAGTTAAATGGCTTGAATAATATAACAACCTCGAGATAGGTTTGAACGGATCTTGAATGAAAAGACGAGCCTTCTGAGTTATCTTTAGCACTCTGGAACAAATGAATAGAGAGAGGTGAACAGTTAAGAGAGTCTTCGGTAAGGACTTCGAACATGGAAAGCATGTGAACCAATGAAAAAGATATGATCAACACCGAAAGCTTGCATTGAATCCACCGGAGAAGGAAAAGAATGAAGAATATTGAACTTGAAGCTTCGTTAAAATCTTCCTGAGAATCACCAGATAAGAACATTGGTGGAAAAGAATGGAAAGACTTCACATCAATAAGATGGATACTTGATTAAGAAATCTTAGTCCTCGAAAAAAAAGGGGGGGGGGGGGGGAAAACAAAGGCAACTTGGAGACGGATGAAACAAACACCGTTGAAGAAAGCTGAGTTGATCTTGCGGATGTTGAAAATGATCGGATCCACTTGACGAGAAACACGCCGGTTGAAAAGGATTGACATGACAATCTCGATTGTCAGGAAGGTTTAGTATTCACATAGCAATATGAGAACACCGCTTAGGAAAGGTATGGAATCAACATTTGACTTCGAAGCAACTCGAATACCACAATGAAAACAAAAACAAAGGATTGGCTTGCAAAATAAGCCGGCACAAACATATGATAGAGATTTCGTCCGAAGTTTTCGTGGTGGGGCCCACACGGTCTCGATCGTACAACACCATCATGTACATGGCAGTGCACATAACATACGAAGTGTCCCCGAGTCAGCATAGCCAAGGACTCTTTAAGACACAACGAGACCACTGTAAAACCAACCGTGGATAGGCGGACCACTAGACGTCGAACCCCAATTTCATATCATACATCTGTCGGAAAGATATCCTAGAAGCTACTTGAATTCCCACTTGTAAACTCCCGAAACTTTCTAGTTATGCAATCAGGTGTTGGGATACAGGGGAAGCATAATATCTCACCCAAAACTAGCAAATCCTACATCCAGCTGTATCCATCATTCAACACATAACCAAGAAACCTTCGGAAATCATTTACCTCAACCTTCGAAAAGCATCTGTTATACGAGTTATGGAAATACTCCTGAACTCCTGCCCCAATACTGGGTGGCATCGAGGTTATCTCACCAATAACTGCATAAAAGAGATTTTCGATGTCGGCGGACCCAGGTATTCCAGAACTGCAACGATAAAATTGTGACGACAACACCTCGAGGCTCAACTCCCCGGGACACTGCCACAACCCCTAAATGTCAGGAGGCACCAAGAACAATGTTCTCGTCACAAAACCATTGAAACGATTCCAAAATACCCACGTGATCCTAAATTTTTTAGTGAAATTTGAGAAGAGAAGAGTCAAAACTCTACGTCAGGATGCCTCACCAGAGCGACGAAGGGACTGAGGAGTAAAAAGAATCCTACTCTCCGATATATATATATATATAATCCTATAAGACTCAAAACTTTTTTTCTAGACTCAACAATGCCAATGATTCGATCAAGCAGGGGGCTCCTAAGTCGGGGAAGGCTGTGATTACCAACTTGTAACACCCACGATGCGGCTATATCTCCCACGTGTCGGAGCATGACTTAGAGGCATAACCGTATTGTAGGCATGTCGCAAGAGGGGTAATCTTTACACATCCCATGTACTGAATAAGAAAGAGGTACATAGTTGGCTTACAATCGCCACTTCACCTAATACATAAATATAACATTACATCATTCAGATACAAACAAGGTCCGACTATGGAACCAAAATATAAGAAGACCACCCCTAATGCTACGGATCTCCAATCGCCCCGACTGGGCTCCACTACTGATCAACTAAAATGAAACAACACAATGAACAAGATCTTCATCGAGCTCCTCCTTGAGCTCGGTTGCGTCACCTGCACTGGTATCAACGGCACCTGCAACTGGTTTTGGAAGTAAACTGTGAGTCACGGGGACTCAGCAATCTCAAACCCGCGAGATCAAGACTATTTAAGCTTATGGGTAGGAAAAGGTAGTGAGGTGGAGCTTCAGCAAGCACTAGCATATATGGTGGCTAACTTACGCAAATGAGAGCGAGAAGAGGAGGCAAAGCATGGTCGTGAACTAGAAGTGATCAAGAAGTGATCCTGAAACTACCTACGTTCAAGCATAACTCCAACACCGTGTTCACTTCCCGGACTCCGACGGAAAGAGACCATCACAACTACACACGCGGTTGATGCATTTTAAATTGAGTTAAGTGTCAAGTTCTCTACAACCAGACATTAACAAATTCCCATCTGTCCATAACTGCGGGCACGACTTTCGAAAGTTCAAAACCCTGCAGGGGTGTTCCAACTTAGCCCATCACAAGCTCTCACGGTCAACGAAGGATATTCCTTCTCCCAGGAAGACCCGATCAGGCTCGGAATCCCGGTTACAAGACATTCGACAATGGTAAAACAAGACCAGCAAAGCCACCCGATGCGCCGACATCCTGATAGGAGCTGCACATATCTCGTTCTCAGGGCAACACCGGATGAGACATCCTACGAGTAAAACCAACCCTCAAGTTTCCCCGAGGTGGCCCCGCAGTCTACTCAGTTTCGGACCAACACTTAGAGGAGGCCGGGGGGGGGGGGGGGGGGGGTTAAAATAAACATGACCCTTGAGTCTGCAGAACCCAAGGGAAGGTGGTAGGTTGTTAGTGCAAATGGTAAAACCAAGGTTGGTCCTTGCTGGAGGAGTTTTATTCAACGCGAACTGTCAAGGGGTTCCCATTATAAACCAACCGCGTAAGGAACGCAAAATCAAGGAACATAACACCGGTATGACGGAAACTAGGGCAGCAAGAGTGGAACAAAACACCAGGCATAAGGCCGAGCCTTCCACCCTTTACCAAGTATGTAGATGCATTAATTAAAAAAGAGATATTGTGATATCCAACAAAATAACCATGTTCCAACAAGGAACAAACTCCATCTTCACCTGCAACTAACAACGCTATAAGAGGGCTGAGTAAAGCGGTAACATAGCCAAACAACGGTTTGCTAGGACAAGGTGGGTTAGAGGCTTGACATGGCAATATGGGAGGCATGATCAAGCAAGTGGTAGGTATCGAGGCATAGCAAAAGAGCGAGCAACTAGCAAGCACAGATAGAAGTGATTTCGAGGGTATGGTCATCTTGCATGAGATCCCGCAAGGAATAAGAACGAGTCCATGAAGAAGACAAACAGACGTAGTCGAACAAATCCTCACAACTCCGGAACGAAACCGAAGCTAACGCGAGAAGCAACCCAGAAAGAAGCAAACAACAAAGTAAACAACCATCACATAAGCATGACATGATACACAACCAAGTATGATGCATGTCCGATTTAAATATGCATGGCATGGCAAAGGGCACAAACAAAACTACAAGTTAAGTGGAGCTCAACATGCAACGAGTTGCATATTGACGGAACACCACATAAATTATTTAGTTCTCTCTCGTTTAGGTACTCAACAATATTAAATGTTGGTTAACATGGAAAGAGGTGAGGCATAACAAAACTACACCATCTAAACAATTTAAATGGGGACGGATATAACAAATAACGAATCCGGTAAATCCCCATATGCCTTAGTAATTTATTGCAACAACAATCTAAACATTTTAATTGTTGTTATCATGATGCGGATGAGATGTACAAGTTTATGGAATTTATATTAAAAGTTGACAAGAGCATTATGAAGCATGTGTCACCGTGGTGGAAAGGAAAGGGGTGCCACGGCAACGATAACGAAAACGGTGCCACGGTAGCGTTCCAGTTCCGGTAACTCGATTGAGATACCGATGCAAAGGAGAAGTGTGCGGATGCGTGCAAAAGATGGTGGGGCGCACCCGGATTCCGGGTTTCCCATGAGTTGACGATGGTGACAAGGCAAAAGAGGGGCAACGTGCACCGACAATTCGAGCACGGAGCAAGCACGAGCATCTCATACATCACACATGCATTCGTTCACGGGCGGTCGTCTCGGGGTTATACCTTCGAAGCATGCGTTATCGGAGCGGTTCGAGTCAAGCGGTGTAGTTGTTCACGATCGTCGTGGGAAGTAGTGGTACTCGGCGATGGTAGAGGAAGTAGTTGTTCACGGTTCGTTGTGGGAAGTAGTCGTTCTCGTGGCGACGGTAGTCGTTCACGTTCTTAGTCTCACAATTTTCCGTAGATGTTCAGGGGCACGGCAAGAAACGTGACGTCCAAGGAGTCTTCGAGGGGCGACGGTAGTTGTTCTCGTATCGTTGTGGTACTTGGCGATTTCGAAGATGGAGGGAGACGAACTTGGCGGTCCTCATTGACCTAGTACTTGGCGTTATTTCCGGTTCGGTGATCGTTTTAGGCGTCGGGCGTCGAGGTCTCCGGCCGTAGTGGTACTTGCTGTTACGGGTAATCGAACTTGAGGTGCTCCTGGCGTCTGACTTGCGGCATTGGAAAAATCCATGGCGAGGTTCAGCAGCTACCCCATGTCCATGATGAAAAATGGAGCTCGGGCAGGGAGTCGAAGCAGCAAGTAGGGGCGTGTGTGGAGCAACCGCTAACACCAGCAAAGGCCATGGCAACATGGGGCCTTGGGCGCCATCGGGGTGGAAGGACGCGATTCCTGCCAAGTTCTCGGAGGGACCGGCCATGGAGGCAGGAAGGTGACGGTGCTGGGTAGCAGCGAAGGTCAGAGGGCGCGGGAAGATGGAGATGGCAGCGCGACGGTCGGACGGCGGGGTCACCGGAGGGTGCAGAAGGGAGCTGATGCCGTTTGTTCCGGCGCTTGACAGGAGGTCGCAGAAGGGACTTGGCGGCAGGGCCTCAGCAGCAGGGGCGCGGCCATGGCGGGGCTTGGCTGCTCATGGAGGACGGCGGGAGCCGGTGCTCCTGCTCTGCTGTTGCGGGCATGGGGATGAGGAGGTGGAGCTCGAGCGTCGTGGCCCGCGAGACACAGAGAGAGAGGCTGTAGGGGAGAGGAGAGCAGCGCGCAAGATCGAGAGGAGAGGGAGGTCCGGGCCTGGAGGGATCGAGAGGAGAGAGCGAGAGGAAGATGGGATCGAGGGAGCTGGGATCGGGCAGCGGTCTCTGGCGGCGGTGTGGGAGAGATCGATGGGAGAGGGAGAGAGTGAGAGAGATGGGGATCGGGCTGCGGGTTCTCCTGGCGGCGCGAGGAGGCCGACGAGGGAAAGGATCGGGGGAGCGAGATGGGTTTCGGTGCTAGGGTTTAGAGCTAGTTAGGTGGGCTGCGGGAATAGGAGACAGTTGGGCCGGCCTGGTGGGAGATTCTAAGAGGCCAGCAGCTGGGCTCTGCTCTCTCTCTCTCTCAACTCCCTTTAACAGAAAGCAAAGAGAGGAGAGAAAAAAAAGGAAAAGGAGGGGTTAGAGAAAGAATTTGGGCATGCGGTTAAATCTCCCGGACTCATAAAAATGAGTTTGTTCCGAGAAATTGCATTTGGCACCGCTTGAAAGGATTGCATTCAAACACATTTGAATGTGATTCAAATAAGTTTGAATTAGAAAAACATTTTTGGACAGTCCAAAAATGTTCGGAATTTTTGTGGAGATCAGGAAAGCGATGAAAGAAGATATGGGCAAAGTTTGAGGACCAAACTTGAAGCGGGAAAAAGGCATGTGATTATTTGCAAGTGTGTTATGGTGAATTTGAAATTAAAGAAATATTGAATATAGCTCCCTACTATCGGGAGGATATGTTTTAAAGAGAAACCACCATGTGAGTTCCCTCGATTTAAATGGATCAAAGATCCATGCCATTTATTTAGTTGAGTTTTAGTTGGCTTTGAGAAAATGATGGCATGATGACATGATGCAATGCACATGATGCAAAGATGAATGCAACAGACGAAACAAAACACACAACGAAACCCGGAAACCACGGAAGGCATCTGAAGCTCCAATCTTGGGGCATCACAATCATGCATAGCAGAAGTGGCATCATCAATAACATGTGACATATCAGAATTAATAGCATGTGTAGGTGTCGCAAGTTTACTCAAAACAGAAGGTGAATCAAGTGCAGAGCTAGATGGCAGTTCGTTACCTCCCCTCGTAGTTGAGGGAAAAATCTTGGGTCTTTGATCTTTCAAGTTCTTCATAATGATAAGCAGGTATAAATCCCAAGTGACTCAAAGAATAGAGCTATGCTCCCTGGCAACGGCGCCAGAAAATGGTCTTGATAGCCCACAAGTATAGGGGATCACAACCGTTTTTGAGGGTAGAGTATTCAACCCAAATTTATTGATTCGACACAAGGGGAGCCAAAGAATATTCTCAAGTATTAGCAGCTGAGTTGTCAATTCAACCACACCTAGAAACTTAATTTCTACAGCAAGGTATTTATTAGCAAAGTAATATGATAGTAGTGGTAACGGTAGCAAAAGTAATATTTTTGGGTTTTGTAGTGATTGTGACAGTAGCAACGGAAAAGTAAATAAGCGAAGAACAATATATGAAAAGCTCGTAGGCAATCGATCGGTGATGGAGAATTATGCCGGATGCGATTATTCATGCAACAGTTATAACATAGGGTGACACAGAACTAGCTCCAATTCATCAATGTAATGTAGGCATGTATTCAGAATATAGTCATACATTCTTATGGAAAAGAACTTGCATGTCATCTTTTGTCCTACCCTCCCGTGGCATCGGGGTCCTATTGGAAACTAAGGGATATTAAGGCCTCCTTTTAATAGAGTACCGGACCAAAGCATTAACACATAGTGAATACATGAACTCCTCAAACTACGGTCATCACCGGGAGTGGTCCTGATTGTTGTCACTTCAGGGTTGCCGGATCATAACACATAGTAGGTGACTATAGACTTACAAAATAGGATCAAGAACTCACATATATTCATGAAAACATAATAGGTTCAGACCTGAAATCATGGCACTCGGGCACTAGTGACAAAACCACAACATGGTATAGTGATTGCTTTTTGATCTTCAGAAAGAACCCTGTTCATTGAATCCGATTCAACTAAAGTTGGGGAAACTAACACCCACCAGCCACCTGTGTGCGAAGCACGTCGGTAGAACAAGTCTCGCGTAATGTCGGTCTGGGCCGCTTCATCCAACAATACCGCCAAATCAAGAATCAACTAGTGACAGCAAGCAATATGTATATACCTACACCCACAACTCCTTTGTGTTCTACTCGTGCATATAACATCTACGCATAAACCTGGCTTGGATGCCACTGTTGGGGAACACAGTAATTTCAAAAGAAAATCCTACGCACACGCAAGATCATGGTGATGCATAGCAACGAGAGGGAAGAGTGTTGTCTATGTACCCTCGTAGACCGTAAGCGGAAGCGTTATGACAACGAGGTTGATGTAGTCATACGTCTTCATGATCGACCGATCCTAGCACCAAAAGTATGGCACCTCCGTGATCTG
Source organism: Triticum urartu (assembly GCF_003073215.2). Lineage (NCBI taxonomy): Eukaryota > Viridiplantae > Streptophyta > Magnoliopsida > Poales > Poaceae > Triticum > Triticum urartu. The sequence continues at coordinate 362,830,646 of NC_053024.1, forward strand.
ACACGTTCGTCTCGGTGACGTCCCACGAACTCACGATCCAGTAGAGTGTCGAGGGAGAGCTTTGTCAGTATGGTGGCGTGATGATGGTGATGATGATGCTACCGGAACATGGCTTCGCCTAAGCACCGCTACAATATGACCAAGGTGGATTATGGTGGAGGGGGGCACCGCACACGGCTAAGAGATCAATTATCAACTTGTGTGTCTATGGGGTGCCCCCTCCCCCGTATATAAAGGAGTGGAGGAGGGGGAGGGGACCGACCTCCTAGGCGCGCCCCAAGGGGAGTCCTATTCCCACCGGGAGTAGGATTCCCCCCTTCCCTAGATGGATTAGGAGAGAAGGAAGGAGGAGGAAGGAGGAAGGAAAGGGGGCCGACCCCCTCCCAATTCGGATTGGGCTTGGGGAGCGCCCCCTCCTTTGCTCCCTTCTCCTCTCTTCCACTATGGCCCAATAATGCCCATATACCTCCCCGGGGGTTCCGGTAACCTCGCGGTACATCGTTAAATGCCCGATCTCACCCGGAACCATTCTGATGTCCAAATATATTCATCCAATATATCGAACATTATGTCTCGACCATTTCTAGACTCCTCGTCATGTCCGTGATCATATCCGGGACTCCGAACTACCTTCGGTACATCAAAACACATAAACTCATAATACGATCGTCACCGAACGTGAAGCGTGCGGACCCTACGGGTTCGAGAACTATGTAGACATGACTGAGACACGTCTCCGGTCAAGAACCAATACCGGAACCTGGATGCTCATATTGGTTCCTACATGTTCTACGAAGATCTTTATCGGTCAAACTGCATAACAACATACGTTATTCCCTTTGTCATCGGTATGTTACTTGCCCGAGATTTGATCGTCAGTATCTCAATACCTAGTTCAATCTCGTTACCAGCAAGTCTGTTTACTCGTTCCGTAATGCATTATATCGCAACTAACTCATTAGTCACAATGCTTGCAAGGCTTATAGTGATGTACACTGATAACCCACAAGTATAGGCGATCGCAACAGTTTTCGAGGGTAGAGTATTCAACCCAAATTTATTGATTCGACACAAGGGGAGCCAAAGAATATTCTCAAGTATTAGTAGCTGAGTTGTCAATTCAACCACACCTGGAAACTTAATATCTGCAGCAAGGTATTTAGTAGCAAAGTAATATGATAGTAGTGGTAACGGTAGCAAAACTAATATTTTCGGGTTCTGTAGTGATTGTGACAGTAGCACCGGAAAAGTAAATAAGAGAAGAACAATATACGAAAAGCTCGTAGGCAATGGATCGGTGATGGAGAATTATGCCGGATGCGATTATTCATGCAACAGTTATAACATAGGGTGACACAGAACTAGCTCCAATTCATCAATGTAATGTAGGCATGTATTCCGAATATAGTCATACGTGCTTATGGAAAAGAACTTGCATGACATCTTTTGTCCTACCCTCCCGTGGCAGTGGGGTCTTATTGGAAACTAAGGGATATTAAGGCCTCCTTTTAAGAGAGTACCAGACCAAAGCATTAACACATAGTGAATACATGAACTCCTCAAACTACGGTCATCACTGGGAGTGGTCCCGATTATTGTCACTTCGGGGTTGCCGGATCATAACACATAGTAGGTGACTATAGACTTGCAAGATAGGATCAAGAACTCGCATATATTCATGATAACATAATAGGTTCAGATCTGAAATCATGGCACTCGGGCCCTAGTGACAAGCATTAAGCATAGCAAAGGCATAGCAACATCAATCTCAGAACATAGTGGATACTAGGGATCAAACCGTAACAAAACTAACTCGATTACATGATAAATCTCATCCAACCCATCACCGTCCAGCAAGCCTATGATGGAATTACTCACGCACGGCGGTGAGCATCATGGAGTTGGTGATGGAGGAAGGTTGATGATGACGATGGCGATGGATACCCCTCTCCGGAGCCCCGAACGGACTCTAGATCAGCCCTCCCGAGAGAGATTAGGGCTTGGCGGCGGCTTTCATATCTTAAAATGCGATGAATCCTTCTCTCTATTTTTTTTCTCCCCGAACACGAATATATGGAGTTGGAGTTGAGCTCGGTGGATCGTCAGGGGGCCCACGAGGCAGGGGGCGCGCCCAGGGGGGTAGGCACGCCCCCACCCTCGTGGACAGGGTATGGGCCCCCTGACGTGGATTCTTCTTTCAGCATTTTTTATATTTTCCAAAAATAATCTCTGTTGATTTTCAGGTCATCCCGAGAACTTTTTTTTCTGCACAAAAATAACACCATGGCAATTCTGCTGAAAATAGCGTCAGTCCGGGTTAGTTACATTCAAATCATTTAAGTTAGAGTCCAAAACAAGGGCAAAAGTGTTTGGAAAAGTAGATACGACGGAGACGTATCATACATTACCGAGAGGGCCCAGAGATACCTCTCCGACAATCAGAGTGACAAATCCTAATCTCGATCTATGCCAACTCAACAAACACCATTGTAGACACCTGTAGAGCACCTTTATAATCACCCAGTTACGTTGTGAAGTTTGGTAGCACACAAAGTGTTCCTCCAGTATTCGGGAGTTGCATGATCTCATAGTCATAGGAACATGTATAAGTTATGGGGAAAGCAATAGCAACAAACTAAACGATCATCGTGCTAAGCTAACGGATGGGTCAAGTCAATCACATCATTCTCTAATGATTTGATCCCGTTAATCAAATGACAACTCATGTCTATGGTTAGGAAACATAACCATCATTGATTCAACGAGCTAGTCAAGTAGAGGCAAACTAGTGAAACTCTGTTTGTCTATGTATTCACACATGCACTAAGTTTCTGGTTAATACAATTCTAGCATGAATAATAAACATTTATCATGATATAAGGAAATATAAATAACAACTTTATTATTGCCTCTAGGGCATATTTCCTTCAGTCTCGCCAACTATTGGTTCAACGACTATCACTTCCACTTAGTAATAAAGTAAAGCAATGACATGGCGATTGCATTTCATACAATAAAGCGACAACCATATGGATCCTGCTAGTTGCCGATAAATGTGTTACAAAACATGATCATCTCATACAACAATTTATATAATCACGTCTTGACCATATCACATCCCAACATGCCCTGCAAAAAACAAGTTAGACGTCCTCTACTTTGTTGTTGCAAGTTTTACGTGGCTGCTACGGGCTTCTAGCAAGAACCATTCTTACCTACACATCAAAACCACAACGTAGTATAGTGATTGCTTTTTGATCTTCAGAAAGAACCCTGTTCATTGAAACTGATTCAACTAAAGTTGGAGAAACAGACACCCACTAGCCACCTGTGTGCGAAGCACGTCGGTAGAACCAGTCTCGCGTAAACGTACGCATAATGTGGTCTGAGCCGCTCCATCCAACAATACCGCTGAATCAAGAATCAACTAGTGACGGCAAGCAATATGTATTTACCCACGCCCACAACTCCTTTATGTTCTATACATAGACCTGGCTCGGATGCCACTGCTGGGGAACACAGTATTTCAAAAATTTTGTCTATGCACACGCAAGATCCATCTAGGTGACGCATAGCAATGAGTGGGGAGAGTGTGTCCACGTACCCTCGTAGACCGAAAGCGGAAGCGTTTAGTAACGCGGTTGATGTATTTGAACGTCTTCGCGATCCAACCGATCCAAGTACTGAACGCACGGCACCTCCGTGATTTGGACACGTTCAGCTCGGTGACGTCCCTCATACTCTTGATCCAGCTGAGGCCGAGGGAGAGTTTCGTCAGCACGATAGCGTGATGACGGTGATGATGAAGTTACCGACGCAGGGCTTCACCTAAGCACTACAACGATATGACCGAGGTGGAAATCTATGGAGGGGGCACCGCACACGGCTAAGACAACCGTCAACTTGTGTGTCTATGGGGTGCCCCCTTCCCCCGTATATAAAGGAGGGGAGGAGGTGTAACACCCACAATGCAGCTATATCTCCCACGTGTCGGGGTACGACTTAGAGGCATAGCCGCATGGTAGGTGTTACAAGTTGGTATCAGAGCCATCCCCGACTTAGCCCCTGCTTGATCAAATCACTTACGTTGTTGAGTCTAGAACAAAATGTTTTGAGTCTTAGGATTATATATATATATATATATATATATATATATCGGAGAGTAGGATTATTTTTACTCCTCAGTCCCTTCGTTGCTTTGGTGAGGCCTCCTGACGTAGAGTTTTGACTCTTCTCTCCTCAAATTTCATGAATTTTTTTAGGATCACGCGGGTATCTTGGAATCATTCCGATAGTCTTGTGATGAGAACATTGTTCTTGGTGCCTCCTGACATTTAGAGGTTGTGGCAGTGTCCCAGGGAGTTGAGCTCCGAGGTGTTGTCGTCACAATTTTATCGTTGCAGTTCTAGAATACCTGAGTTCGCCAACATCGAAAATCTCTTTTATGCAGTTGTTGGTGAGATAACCTCGACGCCACCCAGTACTGGGGCAGGAGTTCGGGAGTATTGCCATAACTCGTATAACAGATGCTTTTCGAAGGTTGAGGTAAATGATTTCCGAAGGTTTCTTGGTTATGTGTTGAAGGATGGATACAGCTGGATGTAGGAATTGTTAGTTTGGGTGAGATATTATGCTTCCCCTGTATCCCCAACACCTTATTGCATAACCAGAAAGTTTTGGGAGTTTATAAGTGGGAATTCAAGTATATCGTAGGATATCTTTCCAACAGACACATGATACGATATGGGGTCTATCATATGTTTGTTTCCGGCTTATTTTGCAAGCCAATCCTTTGTTTTTGTTTTGTTTGTGGTATTCGAGTTGCTTCTATGTCAAGTGTTGATTCCATACCTTTCCTAAGCGGTGTTCTCATATTTTTATGTGAATACTAATCCTTCATGATAATCGAGATTGTCATGTCAATTCTTTCCAACCGGTGTGATTCTCTTCAAGATGATCCTATCATTTTTCCCATCCGCAAGATCAACTCCAAGTATTCTCAACGTTATTTGTTTCATCCGCCCAAGTTTCCTTTGTTTTCCCCCCCCCCCCCCCCTTTTTTTTTTAAGGATTCAGATTTCTTAATCAAGTATCCATCTTATGGATCGGAACTATCTCCATTCTTTTCTAGAGATGTTCTTATCCGGTGATTCTCAATAAGATACTAACGGAGCTTCAAGTTCATCATTCTTCATTATTTTTTCTTCTCCGGTGGATTCAATTCAAGCTTTTTGGTGTTGATCATATTCTTTCCTTATTTCAAATGTTTTGTCATGTCGGTGCACACGCCTAATCATTCACTTCTCGCTATTCTTTTGTTCCGAAGTGCTCAAGATATCTCGAAGATTCGTGTTTCCACTCTGCATTTGTTCAAGCTCTTTCGAGGATGTTATCTCATTCAAGCCATTTAATTCAACTGGTACAATCTCTCTTTTCAAGCAATCATTTCAACGGTGTATCTTTGAGTGGGCCCTAACCCACAGGTCTTTTCCCAGGATCTTACCTGACTCTTCTTATTTTCTCGGATTTATTCTCAAATTCTCTCAAAGTTTGACGTAAGAATGATTTGCATCAGTCAATTGCCTTCTCCAATATCGCTTTCAAATTCTTTTCATCTTTGGCTCAACCTTTCCTCTTTTAATCATTCCGGAGTGTCTCAACAAATCTTGATGATGTTTCTCGTCGTCATTCTCGGATTTGGAGACCGAAGAAGAGTTTCTCTTAAATATTGCTCCATTCTCTTCAAGATTCATGGTTCTAGCTTGATGCCATTCTCTCGTAATTGTTTTGATTGTGAGAATTATTTTCACCCATCCGGAGCAATTCATGAGTCTTTTCAGTTTGATACGCTGAAGGCCATCATTTCGGAAGATTTATTCATTCTCAGCTTTCAGCTCTCGTTCTTGAATTCTTCCAGCGCATCATTCAAGTATTCTCTAATAAGCTCGGGATCTCTTCGTTCACTTGTATCTAAATTCTCTCAAGCATCTTCGTTCATTTGCTAATTCTTCCCGGTGAATTGTGCCTTTTCTACTTTCATTTTTAATTCTTACGGTGGTTCGTTCAAGAGTTCTCTTCCTTGGTTATTATATCAATTTATTCGATGTTTAAATCCTACCGGTGGTTCGTCGAAGACCTTCTCATGTTTGTGCTATATCTATCCTAATCCTTTCTACGAGAATAAGTAGTATGCCGAATCCGCTACTTGTCATCAATTTAAATTGGTGAAGGATACGCTTAACATAATTCTTATTCTTGCTTCATCCAAGCGATGGATTCATCTTCCGGAGTTTGTTCACGATGAGTTAATTCTCGGTTCAAGTGCTTCATACTTTCCTGGAGTTCCAAGTTCTCTCAATTATATCACCACGAAGCTCCATCTAAATCTTTGCAAGGCTTCTCCTAGAGTTCTTTTCAACTTTCCTTTCGTTTGATCATTCTTTTATTACCGGAGTTCTTCATGGAGGCTCTACATGTTGCTTTTTTTTGACTAACTACTGCAAGGCACAGCCTCACAGTCTTTTATTCCAAATGGAGCCATAGTCCAGTACAAGTTAACTATATACAGAAAGAAACAAAAGAGAGCCAAGGGAGGCAAACTTACCTAAACCTACCTATACAAAGGAGAACTCAAGGTAACCCTTCCAACCAGGCTAGGAGGAGGGGTCTAACATGAGCCTTAACTCTATGAGAAAGCAAAGTTAGGTCATGTACAAATTTACAACGCCAAGCACTAAACGTAGGTCGTTCCCCTTTGAAAGTCCTTCCATTCCGAAGAATCCAAATGTTCCAAGCTGCTGTGAACACCACCTCAAAGAAAAAGCATTTAGCAAATCTTTGTCTGGCCAAAGAGATGCATTGATGGACATTAGAACCACCAGACCAGTCAATCTGCAAATAAGTCCAGATCCTCATACTGAAGTTGCAGGAGAAAAACAGGTGTTGACGATCCTCATAAATATGCTGGTGGCACAACACACAAAGATTATCAGCATCCCCAGCCCGCTAGTGCCTCCTCACCAGCAGGTCCTTGGTGTTGAGTCTGTCAAAGAATAGGAGCCAAGCAAAAACCTTGATTTTCAGCGTACATCGACTACTCCATAACCATTTGCAAGGCTGAATGGTGACCATATGAGAGTGCATGATGGTGTAGTAGCTCTTTGAAATGTAAGCTCCCGTGGGTCCTACCCAAGACCAAACATCATTAGCCAACGGGTCCCTATCCAAATTGTTCACCCAGACAGTGAGCGAATCAAGTTCAGTAGCAGCCTGCTGGGAAATAGGCAACTGAAAGAAAGAGGCCCTCTCGTGACTGTCAATGAAATCTGCCACAGAAATCTTATCATCCAAAGCATAAGAGAACAACCGAGGCAATCTATGTCTCTAAGGCATGGTTGAACCACCCAAATTCCAAGCATCAGACCAGAACAAAACCGAGTCCCCTTTGTTAACTGAAACAGAGGCAACAGCTCTGTAATTATCAGCTAACTTAAAATTATCCTTCCACCAAAAGGAGCCACAAAGACCAGTGGCATGAGGCACAACTCCATCATAGTATGAATCCCACAACAAGGATACCCAGGGTATATCTGCTTTATTGTAGAATTTATGTAAGTGTTTAATGAGGAGCCCTTGGTTCTGAAGCTGCAAGTTGATGACCCCCAATCCTCCTTTTTCCTTGGGTCTACAAACCATATCCCACGCTGCAAGGGATTGCCTCGGTGTATCAGAGTTTCCTCTCCAAAGACATTGGCGCATAATCCGCTCTAATTGCTTGATGATGCCAGGTGGAATGGATAGGGAGCAGAGGAAGTATATAGGCATGGACGAAAGAACCGATCTCAGCAACTGGAGTCTGCAACCTTGGTTCAACATAGCTGAACTTGCAGTCAAACGCCTCTCAAGTGAATCCACGAAAGGCATCAGATCAAGGATCGTGGGCTTGGTCGTTCCCAAGGGGAGGCCAAGATAGGTGAATGGCAGTGATCCTAGAGTACATTGAAAGACCTGAGAAAGCCGAAGAGCCTCAGCTTCAGGGACATTAATAGGTACCATCATGGATTTAGCAAAGTTTACTCTGAGACCAGTCGATTCAGCAAAAACCTGCAACATATCTCTGAGGGCTACGAGCTGGGCTTCATCCGCAGGGAGTAGCATGATAGTATCATCAGCATACTGGATTATTGGAAAATCCTTGTCATTGCAATCAATTGGCACAGAGAGAGAGTACCATCCAGCAACATCTTGTTAACAACCGACTGCAACAGGTCTGCTGCCAAAACAAAAAGCAATGGAGAAAAAGGGTCCCCTTGCCTAACCCCACGCTTACACTTAAAGTGATTGCCGGGGATGCCATTAAGAAGTACCTGAGAGTCACCAGAGGACAAAATTTCCTTGACCCAACCAATCCATTTGGGGGGAAAACCTTTTGCCATAAGCAGAGCCAGAATGGCCTCATGCTCAACAGTATCAAAAGCCTTAGCAAAATCCAACTTTAAGAGTATGATTGGTTTCTTTGATTGCTTACACTGATAGATGTACTGAAACATCCATGCCAAACAATCCTGAATAGACCGATGTTTCAAAAAACCATATTGGTTCTTGTGTATGCACTTGAGGATTACCTTTTGCAGTCGATTGGCCAATAGTTTGGTGAGGAATTTGAGGCAGGTATTAGTTAAGGAAATAGGCCTGAAATCATTAGGGCCCATTGGCGCCAACATTTTGGGGATGAGGGTGATGAAGGAAGAATTGATATTCTGCAAGCTGATCCTCCCCTCAAAAAAGTCCTTAACTAACTTTCTGAAATCTGTCTCAATAATAGTCCAACATTTCTTGACAAACATACCTTTAAACCCATCAGGTCCAGGTGCTCGATCAGTAGGCAGATCCTTAAGTACCGCAGAAATCTCGTCATCAGAAAAGGGAGCGTCCAATTCCTCAAGGCCCAAGACAGGGACAATCAGAGAGGAAAGATCAAAACCCATGGAGATGCCCTGTGCTTGGCCCATTCTGGACTTAAAGGAGTTCCATAAAATTCCTGCCATTTGGTCATGATCACTGACAACAGAGCCATCCTCTCTCTGCAACAAGGAGATCGTGTTTCATCTAAGCCTCTCCGAGGCCATAGCATGAAAGAACTTGGAGTTTTCGTCCCCCACCATGATATATCTGATGGTGCACCTCTGCTTCCAATATATATGATGCAGTTTCAGCACGCGTTCATACTGAAGCTTGACCCTTTTCCTGAAGTTGAACTCAGGTCTGGTCAGGGGTCTGAGCTCCTCAAGGTTATCAAAATACAAAACCACCTATGAACATTTAGTGGCCAACCTTTTTAAGGAGGAAAGATTAGTGCTCCACTTCTTGAGTGCAAGTCTCAACCTCTTGAATTTAACAGACAAAGTGGCAGGTGCAGATAACCCACAGCAACGGGCTCCTCCCAAGAGGTCTTAACACAGTCAAGAAAACCTGGCATTTCCACCCAAAAATTCTCAAAGCGGAAGATCTTCGACTTCGAAATAGTGGTATCGATTGACACAACACAAGGCACATGATTGGAGGAGGTTTTAGCCAAAGGAAATACTACTGTATTCGGATAAGCAGAAATCCAGTCAGCAGTAGTAAAAAACCAATCCAGCTGCTCCAAAAGAGGTTGTTCCTGCATATTAGACCAGGTGTAGGCTCTGCCTTTCAGTGGTAACTCAAGCAAACCTAGATGGCCGATGATCTCATTGAACAAAAAAATATCATTAACATCTCCCCCAGGCCTATTCCTATTATCCAATGAACGGATAAAATTGAAATATCCAATTAAGAGCCAGTTTTGATCCAGAGGTATAGGAAGGTTATACAACCATTGAACAAAATCATCCCATTGTGGCCCATGGCATGGGCCATAGACAGACACCAAAGTCCAAGTTTCATAATTATGCACAGACTTGAAAGATATAACTAGGCTAAAGCGTTGTACCTCAACCAGAGTGCCACTAAAAACTGCTGAATTCCAAATAACCAGTATACCACCTGAGGCTCCCACAGAAGGGGAAAACGCAAATCGATCAAACCTACATGGACAAAAAGCACGTATCGATCTCTGATCAAAATGCTCGACCTTAGTTTCTTGCAGACATATGATAGAACATTTGCTCTCTTCAATTTTAGCCCTGACATCCCGTTGCCTGTCTTCAGAGTTCAGGCCACGCACATTCCAGCACAACACTCGCCAATTACGATAAGATGTATGATCCATAAACGCAGTAATAAAAGCATAGTAAACTCATAACTGCATAACAGAATGAGTAGCAGAGCATAACAAGGTTCACCCAAACGATAGATAGACCCAACACACATATGTCCATAATAATAACGACCCAAAAGAAACAAGGTCTCTGAACCCATCCCTAGCCGAAATAAACAAGATCAATCATCATTGGGAGGCTTGGTCGATTCATCAAACTCCGGGCCCGCCATAAGCTTGGCCACCGTAAGATCTTCAGGAGGGATTTGCAGCGCCTCACCCAACAACTGCAGAGTAGGGATAGGCGTCGGAGGTGGAAGCGCAACTCCATCTTCGTTCGGCTCCGGCACAGGGAGGCGTGGCTTCTTAGCCTGCGGTCGACATAGGCTTGAAGTCCTCATCGGGATGGCAGAGATGGGCTTGAAACCTGTCGCCTTGGCGCAGCTCCAAGTTACCCGTCTGGTGGAGAAGTCTGGCTCTACAGCAACCAACTGGGTGGCCTTGCGTGATCTGCTAGATGTTCGCTTCCCAAGGATAGGAGGTGTCTGAGCCTGGAACTGAAAATCCCCCGAAGAAATATCCTGGCTAGGCGGCTGCTCCTCCACGTGCTGTACCTCCTGGGTAGACTGCTCTGGTTCTGTCATGATAAGTGACTGCGGCTGTAGCGGCGCAATTATAACTGAAGACCTGTTCCTGGGAGCGCACCGGGCCGACGAGAAGAAACCAGCAGCTGCCATCTGATTGATAAATTCCAGCTCAATCGCCCACGGCCAAAAGCGTCTGGGCAAGACAAAAGGTGGGAGCACTGGCAAAGAAAGAGAGCAGGGGATCCGTGCAGTAACAATCTCAGGTAGCATCATACGGAAAGTTCGTTCCCAGATCATCTGTGGCGGCAGAACCGGCCCGTAAACTACACGCACAATGCCCAACTGAATTGGGTCAACCACAGGCTGGTGCAATTGTTGCTGGACCTCCAAATTGAGACCCTGATGGTCATTCGTTGCCACAGAGCCAGAGGAACCAAAAGAAGGCGCGTCCATTACCATGGAGTTCTGTTCAACCTCTTCCTCATTCTGCACGGCGTCCTGATTATCATCCACAGGCTGATTCTGAGCTTGATCTTCCCAAGCACCCCAGCCCTCATCCTGCTGAACATTCTGTTCCCAACCATTGAATCCTTGCTGAACTGGCTGATGATGTGGCGGGACGGCATTCCACCCTAAAGCTGGGTAAGGTGGAATAGCCCAAAAAGGTTGCGGGGGGTTTTCTCCAGGCATCGGATGTGGATTGCCATCCAACGGCATCGGATCCTCATCCGCCCCAATCATGGCTTCAGCAAACTCAGCAGACGGTATATAGCATGCAGACGTCCAAGACACAATCGTACCACCCCAATTGGCGAACTCGCAGAAAACCACATCGCGAGGAACCAGAGCATTATTAGGAAAAGAAGCGCGGACAAGGGAGCGGGCGCGTCGACGGTCAGTGTGGTTCCAATAATGAAACTGACCGAAAGTCCCGACCACATCAGCAAGTCCCTGCGTGTTCCGATAATCCAAAGGGATTCCGATGAACATAAGCCAGCCCGTACGATATCCATGCAGTGCACGAAACCCCTCTCCATGATCATGCGGAATAAATCTGACAAAGAACTCTTCTCCCTCCTCGTCTAGGCCCAAAGGAAAAGGCGGATGCAAGGTAAAGGATCCACGGACGACTGGGTCATCCATCTCAAACAGGCCAACTCCATGAACCCATGGCTGAGCGGAACGTACCGGAACTTGCAGGGTCTGGGTGATGAAGTGCAGCACCTGTTCCCGCCTGATGGCCACTAGATGAGCGGGTGGCACTGGCTCAACGATGGCCACCATGAACTGCTCATGCATGCGCGGGGGCGGCTGCTGAGAGGTGAAGTAGGTGCGCGGCAGTCTGTCTCCACCACCGTCGATGATGTCGTAGCCGGCCAGAAGGAAACGCCGTGGGTCGAGAGCATAGACCGCCATTGAGAGATCAGGCGGAGAGACCCTAGGGGGTTGCAGTGTAGGCGGCGACGGCGATGAAGAAGTAGCTGATTGGGGTTTTTGGGGGGGGGGGCGGGGGATTGGAAGGCGGAGGGGCCAGCTGCTCTGTTCGGGCGCGATAAACGAAACCTGGCGATGGGACTTTGGGCACCCAGATGGACGACTCAGGCGGCTGGCGGACACAATATTTTTTAATGTGACCAGACATAAAGCACTTGTGGCACCGGACCAAATTTGTGCAGGTCTCTGAAGTGTGGGCCATACCCAAACAATGCTGACAGTCCCAAAACTTGGCAGCGAGGTCTTCAATCATCTCATCAAAACTCTGCAGATCGGAAATAATATCCTGTGGGGATGGAATATGAGCAGCCTGAGGTCCAGCATCAATAGAATCATCATTAGATACGTCGATTGGGGCATTGACAGTATCTGGGCCCAGGGTGTCAGGCCTAGGTGGGCCAGCGGTATCTAGATCAATAGGAAGATCTTTTGAAGCCGAGAACTTCGGCCCAACAATAACTTGCAAAATCCCTGAAGATCCGGACGAAGAAGGAACCGAACGCGGAGATTCCGGAGAAGGTGGCAAAGATCCAAATTTGATGGCCACCGATGGCGAGGGGGTGTGTATCTCCGGCGAGGAAGGCTCCTCATCAGAATTAACCACATAACCAGCCTCCCGAACAGTTAAACAATCTTGAGAGGAGGCAGGATAACGATAGCCTTTGCACGCCTCATAGTTAATGAAGGTGGCAAACCTAAGCTTCTTCTTGGCACCCAAAGAGGTTTTAAGAGATGATTTGGCCGGAGGTTTTTTCATGGGTAACAACCCTAATTTGGCTCTAGCCTTTGAGGGACTAACCAAGATCCATTCCTATTGACACTCTAATTGCCAACGCTTAAACTCTTGCTCCCAATCAGGACCCCCATGTACCCAAAGATGAAAGAAACACTTAAAATGATCGCACACAAAGGATCTTTGGTGCAGAATAAAAAACCCAACATCCTTGCAAGAGACATGAAAGGAGAATACACGGTCTCGTAGGCAAGATACCTTAAGTGAAGAACAATACCCTCCAAGAGCAGCTTCAAGAGAGAGACCAACATTATCCTCATCCAGTCGGAAAGAACTCCGAGCAAAAGAGACCACCATGATGAAGTGGCCAGATCGTTCCGTAGGATGCACCGTCCTCCAAAAAGAGCGCCAGATCTCCTGAGAAAAGGCCATTCCAGGGGAAAAATCCAACCCAAGCGAGATGGATGCATGCATTGCCATGAAGATGATAACCAAAGGAAAGAGAAAAGGACGCCGGAGTGAATGATCGGATCAAAAGTCCTGCCCCACGGTTGAACATGGAGATCGCCGGCGTGGAGGACGACTAGGGTTTAGGTCAGTGGTGGGAGGTGGGAGTAAGTCATTTTCCTCATCAGAATGTGCACAATCACCTAGCCCCTCTACATGTTGCTTCATCAAGGAGTCCTTACATTCTTCAATTGTTCCTCAAGTTTTCTCTCGAAGTTATGATCCGCCAAGCTATACTCTCAAATAAACATGGTGATCAATACATGTTTTGTTTTGAGGAGTTCAAGAACTCTTCATCTTGCATTCCGAAGTGCAATTCTTTCTACCTTATCATTTTTGAGGTGGTGTTATGTCATTTTGACAATTTCCTTCATGTTTCATGATTCAAAAGTTGTCAGGAATGAGATAATTAAACCCATCATTTTCTTCCTTGGAGTTATCTTGGCTTATATTTCACCTAAAGCTTTCCCTAAGGATTGTTGCTAATTATGGTGCTTATAAATGACCCAAGTTCTTCATTTATCCTCCCAGTGAAATAAGTTTCTCGTCTCCTTGTTGATATCAATTCAATCTATTGTTTCGTTAGTGGCAGAATTTCACCTCAAGAATTCGAGATGTTTTTCCATATGCCCACAACAAGCTTACACTTTTCGTTGGTGGTTTTCCAACAACTTCGTGTGACTCTTCTCCTAAAGATGCTTTTCAAGCTCATTTGAGGCAGAAGATGTGGGTTTCTCCTCCGTTCTTTTGATTCCATTCTTACATTCATTCCGGAGGCATTGTATTGTTGCTATATTCACCCATCATCTCGTTTTGTCAAAGATCATGTTCTTTTCGTGCTTATCCATTTAACCGGAGTGTCGTGCCCTCTTTTCAAGTTCTTCCCATTCTATCAAGTTTTACCTCCCGTCTCAACCAGAGTGTTGTGTCCTCTCTTCAAGTTCTTTTCATCTTATCAAGTTTTCCTTCTCTTTTCAGTCGGAGTGCTGCCCAAATTATATCATTCTTATTCCTTCTCTATCTTGTTTAACCGGAGTGTTGTGGCTATCATTCCTCTTCTAACCGGGGTCTCATCCAAGTGCTTTCATTTTGCCAAGTTCATATTCTATGCCTTCCTTTTCCAACCGGAGTGTTGTCGTAATTGATCCTTATCGTTCCTTGTACATCTCGTTTCAACCGGAGTTCTTGCATGTACTTCTTGTCCTTTGTGACACTTTTCTTATGTCTTTCAACCTACAAGGTTCTAGTAATGTTCCTTGTTCCTCTTTGTCTAACGGAGTGTTTGCAACTTTGTTCTTCTTCGTTGCATTCTTTCTTTCAATTTGTTCAACCTCGCAAGGTTCTTTGGTTTCACTCATTTGTCAAAGAAGTAACTTAGTTTTACCTCTCCTCTTCCTCTTCCGTTTTCCCTCTGGTGCCATCCTAGATCTCGGGACAAGATCCTCTTGTAGTGGTGGAGTGTTGTGACGCCCCGAGACCGATGCGCCAGCTGTCTTCCAGTTATTCGCTGTCTTTGCCATGTCATTCGCTTGCGTGTTGCATCTTGTCATGTCATCATGTGCATTGCATCATCATGTTTTCAAAACTTGCATCCGTCCGGGTTCTCCCCGTTCGTTCTATTGTCCGCTCTGAGCCCAGACACACTTGCACACGCCCGCGGCATGTCCGAAATAGTATTTTATAAGTGGCGGAAAAATGTTCTCGGAATGGGTTGAAAGTTGGCATGTGGTGTTGTTATAGTGTAGATAGGCCGCCTGCCAAGTTTCATCGCATTCGGAGTTCGTTTGACGCCCCAACGGATAACTATAGCGGCAATATAGCCGGTCTTTTCGTCGGACGTTTTCGGTCTTCGTAAACCATCGTCGGAGCGCACTCCTTCCCTCTCATCTCAACCCAACTCCCTTTCACAGTCCACTTGACCTCATTCGCCTAACCCCTCTTTGTGAAGTGCATCGACCCCTCGCCCGCGTCCGAAAGCTGTCCCGAACCCGACCCGGACTATCGCTACCGTTGCGTCCGGATCATCCCCAAACTTCTATAAAACATCTCCGTTTTTCTTTTAGGTCTCCCCAGCCTAATTATCCGGTGCCGTCCGATTAAGATCGGAGGGACCAAATGCCCCTATCCAAAAATCCACTTGTTATATAAATCAGACCAAGTCCCTAATTTCTAGGGATCCTCCTCGCCGCCGCCACACTCCAAATCCCCCTCGGCATCCATCCCCAATCAGCTACCTTCCTCCAACCCGCACCCGCAGCCTCCTCCCTCGATCTGCGCAGCCATCCAACCAGCAGCTCCTTCTCGTCCCCGTGCAGCAGCGAGCAGTGCCTGACCCCGCCTCGTCTCCGCGCCGCCATTGAGCTTCTTTCAAGATGAGCAGCGCGCCCCTTTCTTTTCCTTTTCTCTCCCTTCCCCTGGTTCTTCTCTCCCCTGACCGCACTGTCTTCCTCTTCTCTGGTTCACAGAAGACCACCATGGCTGCAGCATCAAGCTCCGTCTCCGTAGTTTCGTGCCGGGAATGGATGGATCCATGAGACCTGCTCCTGGATCTGCCTCTGCCACGTCATTCCGCCGCCTAGCCAAGTTCCACGCCAAGCTGCCTCCCCTGCATCCTCTGCATCGCGTCGCCCCTTGTCTTCTCTGCTCCAGATCGAACGCCAAGTCACGCCACCGCGCCCTTGTTCCTCTGCCGCGGCCCGCGCCATCCTCGGCGAGCAAGCTGCCAGCAGCGGCGCAGCCATCCTCGTCCACGCGCTTGACGCGTCGAGCGAGGACCTCGCCGGCTCAATCTCCTGCCTCCTTCACCCGCGCGTCGCCAAGGCCCAGTGCAGGCTGCATCCGCTCCTCCTCACCTCATTCGCCTCTGCCCGGTTCCTCTCATGCCAGGTCTGCTGCCAGCCGCTGCCGTTGCGTCTGCTTTGAGCCCTCCCGCACGCTGCTGCCTCTGTATCGCCGAGCCTCGCCCGTTCCAGCGCCACTCCACGTTGACCGGTCCAGCGCCAGCGTGGACGAGCGCCACTCGCCTGCGCGAGGCCACCTCTGGTTCCGCTGCAGCCCAGCTCCCTCTGCCGCCAAGGCCCAGTGGTGCCTCACTGTAACACCCTCGATGCGACTATATCTCCCACGTGTCGAGGCACGACTTAGAGGCATAATCGCATTGAAGGCATATGTCGCAAGTTAGGCAATCTTCACAACATCCCATGTAATATAAATAATAAAGGGGAGATAACATAGTTGGCTAACACTCGCCACGTCAATCAAGTACATAAATAACATTACATCATCCAAACACTCATGGCCCGACTACGGCGCCAAAATAAAAGATAACCCAACATGCGACACGGTCCCAATCACCCCCAACTGGGCACCACTACTAATCATCGGGAAAGGAAACATAGTAACATTGAGAGTCTTCGTCGAACTCCCACTTGAGCTCAAGCGCGTCTCCTGGAGCGGAATCATCAGGCCCTGCATCTGGTGTAATAGTAATCTGTGAGCCACAGGGACTCAGCAATCTTGCACCCTCGCGATCAATACTATTTAAGCTTATAGGTATGGCAAGGTAAATATGTGGAGCTGCAGCAAGCGACTAGCAAAATATGGTGGCTAACTTATTCGCAAAAGAGAGCGAGAAGAGGAGGCAAACTGCGAGCGAGAAACTAGAGAACAACCTGCGCAAACATTACTCCAACACCGTGTCCGCTTCCCGGACTCCGCCGAGAAGAGGCCATCACGGTAACACACCCAGTTGATTCATTTTAATTAAGTTAAGGTTCAAGTTATCTACAACCAGACATTAACAAATTCCCATCTGCCCATAACCGTGGGCACGACTTTCGAAAGTTCAAATCCCTGCAGGGGAGTCCCAACTTAGCCCATGACAAGCTCTCACGGTCAACGAAGGAATAGACCTCCTCCCAAGACGTTCCGATCAGACTCGGTATCTCGGTTCTTCAAGACACTTCCATAGGTTAAAACAAGACCAGCAACACCGCCCGAATGTGCCGACAAATCCCGATAGGAGCTGCACATATCTCTTTCTCAGGGCACACTCAGATGAGCGCTCCATACAACTAAAACCAAACCTCGAGTTTCCCCGAGGGGGCGCTGCACAGGACTCTAGTTTGGACCAACACTCAGAGGAGCACTGGCCCGAGGGGTTTAAAATAAGATGACCCTCGGGCTCCGGAAACCCAAGGGAAAAAGAGGCTAGGTGGAAAATGGTAAGACCAAGGTTGGGCATTGCTGGAAAAGCTTTAATCAAGGTGAACTATCAAGGGGTTCCCATTATAACCCAACCGCGTAAGGAACGCAAAATCCGGGAACATAACACCGATATGACGGAAACTAGGGCGGCAAGAGTGGAACAAAACACTAGGGGAGAGGCCGAGCCTTCCACCCTTTACCATGTATATAGATGCATTAAGATAACATAGCAATATAATGATATCCCAACAAGTAAATAAATGTTCCAACAAGGAACGGCCTTCAATCTTCACCTGCAACTAGCAACGCTATAAGAGGGGCTGAGCAAAGCGGTAAACATAGCCAATCAACGATTTGCTAGGACATGGTGGGTTAGAGGTTTGGCACGACAATTTGGGAGGCTTGAAAGCAAATGGTAGGCATCGTAGCATTGGCATAGCAAAAGAGCGAGCAATCTAGCATAGCAAAGATAGTAGTGATTTCGAAGGTATGATCATCTTGCCTGCACAGTTGTCAGAGTTGACTGGATCCTCGAAAGCAAACTCAACGGGCTCCTCGCTAGAGAACTTGTCTCCCGGATCTACCCAAACAAGACAAACAAGCAACAAAGGCACAATCAATCACGTGCAAGGATCAAACGATATGATGCAATGATGATATGCTATGTGGGATGCGATGCGTGATGCAAAATGCAAGATATGACAGGAAAAGTAAGAACCTGGCCTCAACTTGGAAATCCAAGCATGCCACTGGAAAGATGAGATGAAATCGCTTGAAAACGATATAAAGAACGCCGGAATCGGAGTTACGGTTTGGAAACGGCACGCGATTCAAAAATGACACCGGTCTGCGATTTACAGCAAGTGGCCATCTAAATGCAATGAGATGAACATGCTACAGCACCCAAACAAGATGACAAAATACTTGCAAGGGATGCATTCAAGATTCTTAACAAAAGTCTAGCACTGAGCTACGGCCAATTCATCCATTAACAGGTTCAAACAAGCATGGCAAAAATGCATATGGCAAACAGATCTCAGACTTAGTGAAATTAACACTTGTCTGGAATTTCAGATCAGGTAGCTCTCTTCGGAGCATCAAAACTACATGCTACAGGACCTGAACATGGCAAAGTAAAACATGGCATGGAGGTACTCAAATAGCTTAACAAAAGTCCCTTAGTGACCTTGAGCCAAAAGGGATCAGAAAATATACTAACAACCACGTGAACATAGCAAAAACATAATCAGTTTTCAGACTTTGTGAAAACTGGCACATGCTGAAATATAACTCAAGTAGGCATGTTTACGAGCTCGATGCACTCACTACGGTGCAAGTCATTACAAGAAAAGCATACATCTATCAAGAACACTCAAAATGCAAGCTATAAATGGCAAGAACAATAGCATAGCATGCACGGATCAACTACAACATCATCGGCAAAATTGCAAACAAGTTGACAATCTGCCCAGATTCACAAAGTAGCAAAAGTAGAGCTCGATTGACTTAAGCTAGGGTGCTCCATAATTGCAAACAAAGACATGGATGGATATAGCACTACAAGATTATCAAAACATCCTTACTGATCATCCTCAAAAGAGGCACGGATCACTAGGAAAAACATGAACATATGGCCATATGAGATAAACAGCTCAAGGACTTGGTAGAATTGCTAAGTCCCTGAAAACAGAATTACCGAGTGCCTCACTTTGCAAGCTTGCACTAGTCACCATACTCATCACAAAGATACATGGATTGCACCTCTGGAAAGATGACAAAACCCTTAACAAAACATATGTAGAACATCAGGGCATAGCATGCACACAATAATCATGGCAAAAAAGACAAAACTCTAAATGGAGTAGCAGATCTGACAATTAACTCAAGTAGCCCTCTTCTAACAGCATTTCGGGCATCAAGATGAACTCAAATGAAAATGATGCAATGGAATGAAATGGTGTACTCTCTGAGATGAACATTTTGATATGCTATATGCATGAATCGGAGCTACGGATGCAAAGTTACGGGGCTATGAACAGGAGCACTTGGATCAGGAAATTTCGGGACTTGGAAGAAAAAAATAACCTAGGGTTTACTGTTCACCGGATCTCAGATCTGGCGAAAACACTGTTCACCGGCGGGGTCCGAAGCTCGCCGGAGGAAGGAGAGCTCACCGGCGCGAGTGGGAGGGCCGGCCGGAGGGCGGCGGGGTCGGCGCTGGGCGCGGACGGGGCGGCGCCGGCTCGGGTCGACCGCGGCGCGGCGGGGCCGGCGAGTGCGGCGGGCGAGGCGGAGGAGGCGGCGGCCGGCGTCGGTGAGGCGGCGCGGCGGCGGCTCGGGCGGCGGGCGGCAGCCGGGCTGGAGGAGGATGGCGGCGGGGGCGACCGGGCGGGTGGCGCACGCGGATGGGCCCGCGAGGGCCGGATGCGGGCTCCCCGGGCCGGCGGCGGGGATGTGGGCGCGGGACACGTGGCGCCCTCGGAGTGGCTGCGGGCGGCGGCGGAGGAGATATTTTAGGATTTCGGACGAGGGGGGATCCGGATTTTGGGGAACGGGTCTATATATAGGCATAGAGGGAGCTAGGAGAGTCCAAATGAGGTGCGGTTTTCGGCCACGCGATCGTGATCGAACACTCTAGATGATGGAGAAGGCTTAGGTGGGTTTTGGGCCAAATTGAAGGGGTGTTGGGCTGCAACACACACGAGGCCTTTTCGGTCCCTCGGTTAACCGTTGGAGTATCAAACAAAGTCCAAATGATACGAAACATGACAGGCGGTCTACTGGTAGTAAACCAAGGCTGCTTGGCAAGTCTCGGTCCAATCCGGAAATGTTTAATCCCCACACATGAAAGAAAGGTAGAAATGACCACCGGAGGAGAACGAAGCGCCGGAATGCAAAACGGACAATGGGGAAAATGCTCGAATGCATGAGACGAACATGTATGCAAATGCAATGCACATGATGACATGATATGAGATGCATGACACGACAACAACACATGGAGACAAAGACCCAAGCCCGAGAAAATAAAATAACTTAACGCCGGAAACAGCAAGAGTTGGAGTACAAATTGGGAAAGTTACATCCGGGGTGTTACAACACTCCACCACTACGAAAGGATCTCGTCCCGAGATCTAGGACTAAAAGAACGCCGGGTACTCAGGACGGAGGTGATCCTCGCGTTCCCAGGTAGCTTCACGGTCGGAATGGTGTGACTACTTGACTTTGAGAAATTTGATTGACTTGTTGCGAGTCTTGCGTTTAGTCTCTTCAAGAATAGCGACTGGGTGCTCACGATAGGAGAGATCTTCTTGGAGCTCAATTTCCTCGAAGTTGACGGTGCGGTCAGGAGTCTTGAAGCACTTTCGGAGCTGAGAGACATGGAACACGTCATGAACATTTGCAAAGTTTGAAGGAAGCTCGAGTTGATAGGGGAGGTCGCCTCTCTTGCTGACAATCTTGAAAGGTCCCACGTATCTAGGGGCAAGCTTCCTTTGATACCGAAGCGACGAGTACCTTTCATAGGAGAGACGCGGAGGTAAACATGATCTCCGATCTCGAAAGCCAAATCACGGTGCTTACTATTATAGTAGCTCTTCTGACGGGATTGGGCTGCTTTGAGGTTATCACGAATGACTTTGCACATTTCTTCTGCCTCTGTGATTAAGTCATTACCCAGCAGCTGACGTTCACCGGTTTCAGACCAGTTGAGAGGGGTACGGCACTTCCTGCCATACAGAATTTCAAATGGGGCCTTGCCTGAACTTGCTTGAAAACTGTTGTTGTAGGAGAATTCAGCATAAGGAAGACAATCCTCCCACTTCATGCCGAAGGAGATCACACAAGCCCTGAGCATATCTTCAAGAATCTGGTTGACACGCTCTACTTGACCGCTAGTTTGAGGATGGAAAGCTATGCTGAAGCGGATGTTGGTGCCCATGTCCTTCTGAAAAGAATCCCAAAACTTCGAGGTAAAGATGCTGCCACGATCTGAAGAGATCACTTGAGGAATACCGTGCATAGAGACAATTCAAGAGGTATAGAGTTCCGCCAATTGAGCTGCAGTGATCGACTCTTTGATAGGCAGAAAATGAGCCACTTTGGTGAGTTTGTCGATGACAACGAATATAGCATCATTGCCATGCTTGGACTTTGGAAACCCAGTCACGAAGTCCATCTCAATGTGGTCAAACTTCCATTCTGGAATGGCAAGAGGTTGGAGGAGACCTGCTAGCCTTTAGTGTTCTGCCTTCACTCTTCTGCAGACATCACATTCATTCACGAATTGAGCAATCTCGCGCTTCATTCGAGTCCACCAATAAGCTTGCTTGAGGTCCTGATACATCTTTGTGCTCCCAGGGTGGATGGAGAGGAGAGAATTGTGAGCCTCGTTCATGATCACTTTACGGAGGTCACCTTTGGGTACGACAATACGATCCTCGAAGAAGAGAGTATCCTTGTCATCAAGGCGGTAGCACTTGTACTTGGGCTGACTCTTGGCAATCCCAATCTTCACCTTTTTCACCACAGCATCAAGAAGTTGGGCTTGGCGAATCTGGTCTTCCAAGGTAGGAGAGACTTGAAGGTTGGCGAGGAAACCTTGAGGAACAACTTGCAGATTAAGTTTGCGGAAAGCTTCACAAAGCTCGGGTTGATAAGGCTTAAGAATCAGACTGTTGCAGTAAGCTTTCCTGCTCAATGCGTCAGCAATCACATTGGCCTTGCCTGGAGTATACTCAATACTCGGATTATACTCTTGAATCATTTCGACCCATCGAGTTTGCCTGAGGTTGAGATTAGGCTGAGTGAAGATGTACTTGAGACTCTTGTGATCAGTGAAAATGTCCACTTTTCTTCCCAATAGAAGATGTCTCCAAGTCAAAAGAGCATGCACAACTGCCGCCAACTCGAGATCATGAGTGGGGTAGTTTTTCTCATTAGGCTTCAATTGGCGAGATGTATAAGCAACAACTTTCTTCTCTTGCATCAAAACTGCGCCAAGACCTTGGAGAGAGGCATCACAAAAGACCTCGTACGGCTAGGATTCATCAGGCGGAGTGAGAACTGGAGCAGTGATCAATTTCTCTTTCAAAGTGTTGAAAGCAATGTCACACTCTGGAGACCTAACGTACCTGACGTGCTTCTGGAGAAGATTAGAGAGAGGCTTCGCGATCTTAGAAAAGTTTTCGACGAATCTTCGGCAATAGCTTGCGAGACCGAGGAAGCTACGGAGTTGCTTCACGTTCTGAGGAGGTTCCCAATTCACAATTGCAGACACCTTCTCAGGATTCACGGCAATGCCCTTGGCAGAGATGATATGACCAAGATAAAGAACCTCATCGAGCCAAAATTCACAATTGGAGAACTTGGCGTAGAACTGATGTTCTCTGAGCTTATCGAGTACCAAACGCAAGTGCTTGGCATGATCTTCCTTGTTCTTCGAGAAAACCAGAATGTCGTCGAGATAGACCAAAACGAAGTCCTTGGTGTAGGCGTTGAAGATGAAGTTCATCATGCGAGAGAACGTCGGAGGAGCGTTGACGAGGCCAAAAGACATGACTGTGTATTCATATGAACCAAAGCTTGTCCTGAAAGCCGTCTTGGGAATATCTTGCTCACGGATTCGAATCTGATGATAACCCATACAGAGATCAAGCTTGGATAATACTTGAGCACCTTTAAGTTGTTCGAACAGCTCATTGATGTTGGGAAGTGGGTATTTGTTCTTGATGGTCTTCTTGTTCACTGGACGGTAATCAACACAAAGTCGGTTCGTTCCATCCTTCTTCTTCACAAAAAGAACACCACAACCCCACGGAGAAGAACTAGGCCGGATAAGACCCATTTTCTCTTGAATATCGAGTTGCTTCTTCAGCTCCTTCAACTCTTCAGGTCCGAGCTTGTAAGGACGTTTGCACACAGGTTCCGTGCCAGGATCAAGATCAATAACAAATTCAACTGGCCGGTGCGGAGGCATTCCTGGAAGCTCTTCTGGAAAGACGTCTTGATATTTGCAAACGACTGGAATTTGCGAGATGGCATCCAATTCACCCTTCTCATTGAGAGAAAACAGACGGATAGTATTATCACGAGCGGCAAAGACAATTACATCCTCGGACGAATGAGTCAATTGAATCTGCCTGGCAGCACAATCAAGATGTGCCTTGTGCTTAGAAAGCCAATCCATTCCGAGAATAAGATCAATATCCGAGTCACCAAGAACAATTGGGGAAGAAAGGAACTTGTAATCGCCCAATGTGATAGTAACCTCCGGGACGCAGGTGTTAGCTGTCATCTGCTTGCCCGGTGACACAATTTGCAAGGAACTTTGTAGATACTGATAATCGCACTCATACTTTGATGCAAAAGGTTTGGAAATGAAACAATGCGATGCACCAGTGTCAAAAAGAACTTTTTGTGACGCCCCCGATTCAATCGTACACTAATCATACACACAAACGTGTACGATCAAGATCAGGGACTCACGGGAAGATATCACAACACAACTCTACAAATAAAATAAGTCATACAAGCATCATATTACAAGCCAGGGGCCTCGAAGGCTCGAATACAAGAGCTCGATCATAGACGAGTCAGCGGAAGCAACAATATCTGAGTACAGACATAAGTTAAACAAGTTTGCCTTAAGAAGGCTAGCACAAACTGGGATACAGATCGAAAGAGGCGCAGGCCTCCTGCCTGGGATCCTCCTAACTACTCCTGGTCGTCGTCAGCGGGCATCACGTAGTAGTAGGCACCTCCGGTGCAGTAGGAGTCGTCGTTGAAGGTGGCTTCTGGCTCCTGGGCTCCAACATCTGGTTGCGACAACCAGGTAGAAGGGATAGGGGGAAAAGAGGGAGAAAGCAACCGTGAGTACTCATCCAAAGTACTCGCAAGCAAGGAACTATACTACATATGTATGCATTGGTATCAAATGGAATAAGGGTTTCATATGTGGACTGAACTGCAGAAAGCCGGAATAAGGGGGGGTAACTAATCCTGTCGAAGACTACGCTTCTGGCAGCCTCCGTCTTACAACATGTAGAAGAGAGTAGACTGAAGTCCTCCAAGTAGCATCGCATAGCATAATCCTAACCGATGATCCTCCCCTCATTGCCCTGTGAGAGAGCAATCACCGGTTGTATCTGGCACTTGGAAGGGTGTGTTTTATTAAGTATCCGGTTCTAGTTGTCATAAGGTCAAGGTACAACTCCAAATCGTCCTGTTACCGAAGATCACGGCTATTCGAATAGATTAACTTCCCTGCAGGGGTGCACCACATACCCCAACACGCTCGATCCCATTTGGCCGGACACACTTTCCTGGGTTATGCCCGGCCTCGGAAGATCAACACGTCGCAGCCCCACCTAGACCAACAGAGAGGTCAGCACGCCGGTCTAAACCTAAGCGCACAGGGGTCTGGGCCCATCGCCCTTAGCACACCTGCACGTTGCGTACGCGGCCGGAAGCAGAACTAGCCCCCTTAATACAAGAGCAGGCTTACGTTCCAATCCGGCACGCGCCACTTAGTCACTGACGTCACGAAGGCTTCGGCTGATACCACGACGCCGGGATACCCATAACTACTCCCGCGTAGATGGTTAGTGCGTATAGACCAAATGGCCAGACTCGGATTAAATATCCAGATCTCGTTAAGCGTGTTAAGTATTCGCGAACGTCGACCAGGGCCAGGCCCACCTCTCTCCTAGGTGGTCGGAACCTGCCCTGTCGCTCCGCCTCAAAGATCCACTCGCGGGTGCTCCTCAAGCCGACCCGTCTTTAGTCACCACATGTATCATGTATAAAGTATATAGTATATACCCGTGATCAACTCCCGAGTGATCACGGCCCGATAGTATAGCATGGCAGACGGACAAGGATGTAGGGCCACTGATGAAAAACTAGCATCCTATACTAAGCATTAGGATTGCAGGTAAGGTAACAACAGTAGTAGCAAGGACAGGCTATGCATCAGTATAGGATTAACGGGAAGCAGTAACATGCTACACTACTCTAATGCAAGCAGTATAGAGAAGAGTAGGCGATATCTGGTGATCAAAGGGGGGGCTTGCCTGGTTGCTCTGGCAAGAGAGAGGGATCGTCAACTCCGTAGTCGTACTGGGTAGTAGCGGTGTCGGTCTCGGTGTCTATCGAGAGAAGAGGGGGGGAGAAACAATAAATATATAAGCAAGCATATGCATAGTGATGCATGACATGACAAGTAACGACGTTAGAGGTGCCCTAACGCGGTATTAGGTGATACCGGTGAAGGGGAATAACATCCGGGAAAGTATCCCCGGTGTTTCGCGTTTTTGGACAGATGAACCAGAGGTGAAATGTTGCAGGTTCACTATGCTAGGGACGTGTGGTGGATAAACGGGCTGCGTATCTGGATTCGTCTCGTCGTTCTGAGCAACTTTCATGTATAAAACTTTTTCATCCGAGCTACGGATTATTTTATATTAATTTTTAAAGATTTAAACAATTTCCCAAATTATTTGTATTTCAAAATTAATAGACAAAATGCTATGGGTACCCAGTCCTGTGTACACAAAATGTACACAAAGGCTGACATGTGGGCCAGTGGACCCAGTTGACCAGTCAAACTTTGACTGGTCAACAGGAGGGTGGGGCCTCCTTGTCATTGACTCATTGAACTAGTGAGGTAGTTAATTAGTTAACTAAGCAATATTAATTAAGTTAATTAACTATTAAATTAATTAATTAATTATTAAATATATTTAGTTATTTTGAAATTCTTTTTTTTTCTAACAGGGGGCGGGCCCCACTAGTCATACCCACAAGGGGCATTAGCACTTAATCTAATCCGGGGGTTATCCCCACTAATCCAACAGTGGACCGGCTGGACTCGTGCGGGCACGCGGCGCCAACGGCGGTCGGGGCGGCGCCAGGCAATGGCAGCAGCTACTGCAACAGCAGCAGCAGTAGCAGGCGACGACGGCCTGATGGAGCGATGCGGGGGGGGGGGGGGGGGGTTGCAGCAGCAGAAGTGACCGGAGGTGCGGGGCTCCGGTGGTGGCGGGGCTACCAGGGGAGCGAAGGCAGAGCCGGCGAGGTCATGGCACGCGCGTGGCCAGCGCCACGGTCGGGGCTCCAGCGCGGCGGAGGCGCACGGGGCCGCAGCAGGGGGAGCAGCACTCGGGCGGAGGCAGCATGGCACGACGGGTCAACTGCGGGGCCGGCGACGAGCGGGCGCGGTGGTGTGGGGACCGCAAGGCGAGGGGGAGGGCCGCGCGCGAGTGGGAGAGCGCGAGCGTGGCTGATCCGGCGACGGGAAAGAGAGAGGTTGAAGAGGAGGTGCTCACGTTCAGAGCAGGGGATCGGGCAGCGAGGCTTGAGGTAGTCCGGCGAGGAGGAGGATGGGGACGGGCGGCGAGCTGGTGCGGATCCAGCGACGGAGCTCGGCGGCGGGGCAGCGCACGCGAGGCGGCGCCTGGCGCCGGTGATGACGACGCGTCGGTGGTGGTTGCGCGGGCTTCGGGCGGCGGCGCCCAATCGGCGAGGGGCGGCGCGGATCGATCCGGCGACCTCGGGGTTGGTGACGGGGCGAGGCGACAGCGGCGATGCGGGTGGGGGCTGGCGGAGCGCCGGCGTTGGGTGGTTCGGGGGGTGGGGAACGGCGGTGGTCTCCTCCCGATCCAGATCGGGGGAGAGGGGGATATTTCGGGGGGGGGAGTGGGGGCTGTCGGTGGGGAGTGGGGGGGAGGAGTGGATAAGGGAGAGGACGTGGGGGCCGACCTGGGCCGGCCTGGTTGGCCCGATGGCCAGCTGGGCCGCGGTCCAGCAGGGGGGGGGGCTTTCTCCTTTTTTTTGTTAGTTTAGTTTTATTTATTTATTTACTTTTCTGTTTTAATTCATTTTAAGTA
This sequence comes from Triticum urartu, assembly GCF_003073215.2. Taxonomy (NCBI): domain Eukaryota; kingdom Viridiplantae; phylum Streptophyta; class Magnoliopsida; order Poales; family Poaceae; genus Triticum; species Triticum urartu. Next base: position 362,858,300 of record NC_053024.1, read on the forward strand.
TTTAGGTCTTTTACAAAGGCATGGATCCCACACCATAAATTCCTAGGAATTTATTTGCACACCCCGAACATTTTGTCTTAAATTTTGAAAAGTTTTTATTCTTTGCTTGATTTGAATTTGAATTTGAATCAGTTTCGAACTAGCACGAGACTAGGAACAGTAATCGAGGTGACGTGGCATCATTAGCAGAGGTTCACTGTAGCTTAATTACCCGGGCGTTACAAAACTCCTCCACTACAAGAAATCTCGTCCCGAGATTTAGGAGGTAGAAGGAAACAACGCGGGGTATTCATCACGCAGGCGATCCTCGCGTTCCCAAGTGGCTTCGTCTTCAAAGTGATTCGACCACTGGACTTTGAGGAATTTGATCGCCTTCTGACGTGTGCGGCGTTCAGCTTGGTCGAGAATGCGGACCGGATGCTCTTTATAGGAGAGGTCTTGTTGCAATTCAAGCACTTCATGATCCACTGCTCGAATTGGGTCCTTGAAGCAGCGTCGGAGTTGTGACACATGGAACACATCGTGCACCTGAGAAAGGTTCGGCGGAAGCTCCAGTTGATATGCCACTTTACCACGCCTTTCGAGAATAGTGAAAGGACCAATATAGCGGGGAGCTAGCTTTCCCTTGATCCCGAAGCGGTGAGCACCCTTCATTGGTGTAACTCGAAGATAAGCCTTTTCGCCAGGTTGATAGACCATGTCTTGGTGATGACGGTCATACTGACTTTTCTGACGTGACTGAGCAGTCTTGAGATTCTCGCGAATAATGCGAACTTGTTCTTCGGCCTGTTGTATAATATCCGGACCAAAGAGTGGACGTTCCCCAGTTTCTGACCAGTTCAGAGGGGTTCGACACTTTCGTCCATATAGCACTTCGAAGGGGGACATCTTTAGACTAGCTTGATAGCTATTATTATAAGAGAACTCGGCATATGGAAGAGATTCCTCCCATTTCTTGCCGAATGAGATTACACAAGCTCGAAGCATGTCTTCGAGAACTTGGTTGACACGTTCAACCTGTCCTTGCGACTGGGGATGGAACGCAGTACTGAACGACAGATGAGTCCCCATAGCTTCTTGGAAACTCGCCCAAAACCTTGAAGTGAATAAGCTGCCACGGTCTGAACTGATAACCAGTGGGATACCGTGAAGTGAAACAATTCTAGCCATGTAGAGAGTAGCAAGCTGACTAGCAGTGATTGTCTCTTTGACCGCCAGGAAATGGGCAACTTTGGAAAGCCGGTCAATGACGACAAGAATAGCATCATTACCTTTCTGCGATTTGGGAAATCCAGTGACGAAGTCCATTTCAACATGGTCCCATTTCCATTCAGGAATAGAGATAGGTTGCAGAGTTCCAGCAGGCCTTTGATGCTCTGCTTTGACTCGGCGACAAACGTCACACTCAGCAACATAACGAGCAATGTCCTGCTTCATATTAGACCACCAGAATCTTTGACGAATATCCTGGTACATCTTTGTACTACCAGGATGGATGGACAGAGGCGTATCATGGGCTTCTTGCATAACCCTTTTAGTCTTATCCAGGTTTTTCTTCGAACATGGTACCACTAGGCGGCCTTTGAAATACAAGGCGCCATCGTCGGCGATCGTGAAGAATGAGGGCTTTCCTCGTTTGAGGTCGCACTTAATCTTGAGGACTTCATCGTCACACTTCTGTATCCATTTGATGGTGTCCACAAGATCTGGTTTCGCAACCAGGGTATTGAGAGAACCCTTGGGAACAACATGGAGGTTCTGTTTGGGGAAACCTTCGGGAGGGGGAGCGAGTGATCCCGGGGGAACAATATGGAGGTTCAGCCCTCTAAATTCTTCGACAAGCGAGGGCTGAACTTTGTGGACCTGGAGGTGGTTGCAGTAAGACTTGCGGCTCAGGGCATCAGCCATTACATTAGCCTTGCCGGGGGTATATGATATATCCACGTCAAAGTCTGCAACAGTTTCCATCCATCTTTGCTGGCGTAGGTTCAAATCTGGCTGAGTAAACAGATACTTCAGACTTTGATGGTCGGTGAAGATCTCGCAACGATTACCGAGAAGGTAATGTCGCCACTGCTTCAGTGCATGAATGACAGCAGCAAGCTCGAGGTCGTGAACTGGGTAGTTTTCTTCGTGAGGGCGCAGTTGACGAGAGGCATAAGCAATCACTCTGCGCTCCTGCATTAGGACACAGCCTAATCCTTGACGGGAAGCGTCGCAGTAAATGATGAAGTCCTTAGTATCAGGTGGAGCAAGTACGGGGGCAGAAGTCAACTTGTCTTTGAGCGCCTGGAAACTTTCCTGACACTTGTCTGTCCAGTCAAACTTGACACCCTTATGCAACAGATTAGTCAGGGGCCTGGCAATCTTGGAGAAGTTCTCGACGAATCGACGGCAATAGCTGGCGAGACCGAGGAAACTTCGGACTTGCTTCACATTCTTCGGAGGAGTCCAATCGAGAATAGCCTGAACTCGTTCAGGGTTGACGGCAATACCATTCTTGGAGATGACATGCCCAAGATAGGTTACTTCGGGGAGCCAGAATTCACACTTGGAATACTTAGCATACAGTTGATGCTCTCGAAGTTTTCCCAGCACAAGACGAAGATGTTCAGCATGTTCCTCCTTGTTCTTGGAAAATACAAGGATATCGTCCAAATAAACCACGACGAACTTGTTGAGGTAATCCATGAATATATAATTCATCAGACGAGAGAAGGTGGCTGGAGCATTCGTTAAACCGAATGACATGACGGTGTACTCGTATGATCCATACCGAGTCACGAAGGCAGTTTTTGGGATGTCCTCTTCACGAACACGGATCTGGTGGTAACCCAACCTCAAGTCGAGTTTGGAGAACACTGATGAGCCAGCTAGTTGATCATAAAGATCATTGATCCGAGGAAGAGGATATTTATTCTGAATGGTAGCTTGGTTTATAGGACGGTAGTCTTGGACTAATCGGTTTGTCCCATCCTTTTTCTTAACAAAGAGAGAAGGTGCTCCCCAAGGAGAGCAACTAGGACGAATGAAACCTTTGACAAGAGATTTGTCGATTTCCTCCTTAAGCTCAATGAGTTCATGCGGCGGCATCTTATAGGGTCGTTTGGCTATAGGGGTGGTGCCGGGTTTCAAGTCGATGATGAATTTGACAGCTCTAGCAGGGGGAATCCCTGGAAGTTCTTCTGGGAAGACATCTTGGAATCCACGAACGACGGGAATGTTTTCAATGCCCTCGAGTGGTGCAGCGTTCAACGCATTCAAGGCATAAAGACGTGCCTCGGCGTTCTGAACTAGATGAGCTTGGTAAGCTATTATTTCGTCAGAAGGGTGTAGCAGATGGACGACCTTAGTGGCGCAAACTATAGAAGCAGTATGCGCTTTCAACCAATCCATTCCCAGAATGAGGTCGATGTTAGACGACTTCAGGATAATGGGAGAGGCATAGAATTCCAGCCCTTCGATTTCCACGGGGACATCGATGCCAACCAGTGAGGTTTGACATTGTCCCACGGGGGTTTTTACCAATACCGAAGCGTTCATCTCCTCACATTTAACATCATGCTTGTATGCAAACTCTTCTGACATGAATGAATGCGATGCCCCTGAATCGAATAAAACAGATGCAGGTACTGAGTTTACGAGGAGTGTACCCATCACGGTAGCAGGCTGGTCTAGAACTTCATTGAGATCAACATGGTTGGCATGAACACGACCATAAGACTTGGCACTGTTGTTGCGAGGCTGGTTGCTTCCACGGCCAGTTGCTGGGAGGGCCAGTTGATTCTGGTTTTGATTGCAATCCCTAGCACGGTGACCTGGCTGACCACACTTGTAGCAGAGGCCATTATTGGGAGTGGGAACAGGAGCTTGTGGTGGTGGAGCTGGAAGTCTTGTCTGCCTAGTTGGAGGAGCAGGCAGACGAGGTGCAGCATAGGACTGCCTTGGGGCAGGTGCATCCGGCTGGTACATGCTGTTGGGGATCCATATCTTGCGCTTCTGCGAGGACGGGCCCGAAGATGAGCCCGTGTCATGGCTGCGCTTGTGAGAGCTCTGGTATTCCTGCAGACCAGTTTCGACGTTGATGGCTTTGTTCACCAGAGTGGCGACATCAGCAAAGTCGTGCACTAGAAGTGCGAGCTTGATGTCAGCTTGAAGGCCATCACGGAACTTCTCCTGTCTGCGTGCATCAGTTGCGAGGTCTTCTTCAGCATAGCGGGACAAGTCGAGAAACTCCCGCTGGTAAGCGTCCACAGTTTTATTGCCTTGGGTGAGGTTGCGGAACTCACGCTTCTTCCGGTCCATAACTCCCTGAGGAATGAAGCGAGCACGGAAGGCAGCTTGGAAGTCTGGCCAGGTGATGATTGTTCCAGCTGGCAGAGTACGCCTGTGGCTATCCCACCATTGAGCTGCGGGTCCTTTCAGGAAGAAGGAAGCAAAGGTGACATAGCTGGCAGGGGCTACATCAGCAGACTCCATCTCATAGGTGATGTCACGGAGCCAGTCATCAGCATCCAGAGGCTGAGTTGAGCTGCGGTACACAGTTGGGTTCAGGCGCATGAAATCCTACAGGGTCACTTGGGTTGGCTGCTGGTTCATATTGGGGCGAGGAAACTGAGCCATAATATTCTCCATGAACTGACGATTCAGTTCAAACTGTTGCATCATCCCAGCCATGTACTCATGCGGTGGTGGGGCGTTGCCACCACGACCACGACCACCTGGTCTAACCATCCTGCTAATATATAACAGGGGTAGTTCAGTATTGAGAAATGTGCAAAGACGAGAATCATTCATGATGAAACATGCACAACGAAAGCAGCACGATAGATACTACATAGTAGTCGGCATATCTTACAAAAGAGATCATGCATGGAGTTCGTTACACAGAGTCTGGTACATAGACTAAGACATCACAGGCGGCACGCAGGCTTGCGGCGAATGCATCTAACACTAACAAGCAAGTCTACATCAGTCCCACGCGGTACTGCGGAGGTAGCTGTAGCCTAAAAGCTGGTAGTGTGGCATCGGGTACACCACGTCGGCAACCTGGGGTCCGCGGGTACTCTGGTGCAGAACCTGACGCTCAAGTGGCAGAAGAGGACCAAGTGCGGGAGAGTAGCCTCCCACCTCTGGCCAGCCGACGCCCTGGGGCATCACGGTCCGGGCAGGGTAGATCGCAGAACGCGACAGATCACCAGAGCGGACAGAGGGGTGCAACAGTGTCAGAGCACGGTAGAGGTGCTGACGAGTGGTGTACAACTCGTGGCGAAGAGCTCGGTTAGCTCGATCCAGCCCATCAGCATGCAGAACCAGGTTCTGATGGTAGAAGGGCTCTCGGGTGACAGTGGAGTAGGCAGCAGTGTAGTAACCCTCCGCACCAACATCGGATGCGATAGCAATGTGCCTGAAGGGGGAGGTATCCAACTCCTGATACTCTCCACGGAGACGTGTCAGAGCAGCATAAGCAGCATCGTGGACCGCCATATCGATAGTCACTCCAACACCATGAGCAGTGTGCAGCACGGTAGTGGAGTCATACTCCCGAGAGTAGAGGTGGACGATGGCACGGTACTGCTCCTGGTTGAAGTCCTGATACTCCTCATAGACGGTGTACTCAGGGTGCCAGCGATAACCCAGATAGGTCATCATCTCAACCAACACAGCAGGTGACCCTGAGGCACCAATGGCCGTCGTGTGGCGCACGACCTGCCTCGTGGGTTCCATCTGAAAACACAGATGTTTTCACAGAAGTCAAATGGCAATGTGGATAATGTTCAAATACAATTCTAAAGAATAACTAGGGCTTATCCAACTTTGGGGTGAATGTCGTAACGGGATCCTAGTGTCAGAGTTAGTAAATTCGTTTAACCCGAGTAGAAGAGAGTTCAGAGTCCCAGAGTAAAGGTCGAGGAGTAAAAGATCCTAGTACCACCCGATGGCGACATGGGCCCGTAAGGCACACAGCCAAGTTAGTAAAAGTTTTTGCAATGTCTAGACTCGACTTCGTCCAAGGAGTGTGGAAGGGGGGTTCCTACAGGCAGTCGGCTCTGATACCAACTTGTGATGCCCCCGATTCAATCGTACACTAATCATACACACAAACGTGTACGATCAAGATCAGGGACTCACGGGAAGATATCACAACACAACTCTACAAATAAAATAAGTCATACAAGCATCATATTACAAGCCAGGGGCCTCGAAGGCTCGAATACAAGAGCTCGATCATAGACGAGTCAGCGGAAGCAACAATATCTGAGTACAGACATAAGTTAAACAAGTTTGCCTTAAGAAGGCTAGCACAAACTGGGATACAGATCGAAAGAGGCGCGGGCCTCCTGCCTGGGATCCTCCTAACTACTCCTGGTCGTCGTCAGCGGGCATCACGTAGTAGTAGGCACCTCCGGTGCAGTAGGAGTCGTCGTTGAAGGTGGCTTCCGGCTCCTGGGCTCCAACATCTGGTTGCGACAACCAGGTAGAAGGGATAGGGGGAAAAGAGGGAGAAAGCAACCGTGAGTACTCATCCAAAGTACTCGCAAGCAAGGAACTATACTACATATGTATGCATTGGTATCAAATGGAATAAGGGTTTCATATGTGGACTGAACTGCAGAAAGCCGGAATAAGGGGGGGTAACTAATCCTGTCGAAGACTACGCTTCTGGCAGCCTCCGTCTTACAACATGTAGAAGAGAGTAGACTGAAGTCCTCCAAGTAGCATCGCATAGCATAATCCTAACCGATGATCCTCCCCTCATTGCCCTGTGAGAGAGCAATCACCGGTTGTATCTGGCACTTGGAAGGGTGTGTTTTATTAAGTATCCGGTTCTAGTTGTCATAAGGTCAAGGTACAACTCCAAATCGTCCTGTTACCGAAGATCACGGCTATTCGAATAGATTAACTTCCCTGCAGGGGTGCACCACATACCCCAACACGCTCGATCCCATTTGGCCGGACACACTTTCCTGGGTTATGCCCGGCCTCGGAAGATCAACACGTCGCAGCCCCACCTAGACCAACAGAGAGGTCAGCACGCCGGTCTAAACCTAAGCGCACAGGGGTCTGGGCCCATCGCCCTTAGCACACCTGCACGTTGCGTACGCGGCCGGAAGCAGAACTAGCCCCCTTAATACAAGAGCAGGCTTACGTTCCAATCCGGCGCGCGCCACTCAGTCGCTGACGTCACGAAGGCTTCGGCTGATACCACGACGCCGGGATACCCATAACTACTCCCGCGTAGATGGTTAGTGCGTATAGACCAAATGGCCAGACTCGGATTAAATATCCAGATCTCGTTAAGCGTGTTAAGTATTCGCGAACGTCGACCAGGGCCAGGCCCACCTCTCTCCTAGGTGGTCGGAACCTGCCCTGTCGCTCCGCCTCAAAGATCCACTCGCGGGTGCTCCTCAAGCCGACCCGTCTTTAGTCACCACATGTATCATGTATAAAGTATATAGTATATACCCGTGATCAACTCCCGAGTGATCACGGCCCGATAGTATAGCATGGCAGACGGACAAGGATGTAGGGCCACTGATGAAAAACTAGCATCCTATACTAAGCATTAGGATTGCAGGTAAGGTAACAACAGTAGTAGCAAGGACAGGCTATGCATCAGTATAGGATTAACGGGAAGCAGTAACATGCTACACTACTCTAATGCAAGCAGTATAGAGAAGAGTAGGCGATATCTGGTGATCAAAGGGGGGGCTTGCCTGGTTGCTCTGGCAAGAGAGAGGGATCGTCAACTCCGTAGTCGTACTGGGTAGTAGCGGCGTCGGTCTCGGTGTCTATCGAGAGAAGAGGGGGGGAGAAACAATAAATATATAAGCAAGCATATGCATAGTGATGCATGACATGACAAGTAACGACGTTAGAGGTGCCCTAACGCGGTATTAGGTGATACCGGTGAAGGGGAATAACATCCGGGAAAGTATCCCCGGTGTTTCGCGTTTTCGGACAGATGAACCGGAGGTGAAATGTTGCAGGTTCACTATGCTAGGGACGTGTGGTGGATAAACGGGCTGCGTATCCGGATTCGTCTCGTCGTTCTGAGCAACTTTCATGTATAAAACTTTTTCATCCGAGCTACGGATTATTTTATATTAATTTTTAAAGATTTAATCAATTTCCCAAATTATTTGTATTTCAAAATTAATAGACAAAATGCTATGGGTACCCAGTCCTGTGTACACAAAATGTACACAAAGGCTGACATGTGGGCCAGTGGACCCAGTTGACCAGTCAAACTTTGACTGGTCAACAGGAGGGTGGGGCCTCCTTGTCATTGACTCATTGAACTAGTGAGGTAGTTAATTAGTTAACTAAGCAATATTAATTAAGTTAATTAACTATTAAATTAAATTAATTAATTATTAAATATATTTAGTTATTTTGAAATTCTTTTTTTAACAGGGGGCGGGCCCCACTAGTCATACCCACAAGGGGCATTAGCACTTAATCTAATCCGGGGGTTATCCCCACTAATCCAACAGTGGACCGGCTGGACTCGTGCGGGCACCGCGGCGCCAACGCGTCGGGGCGGCGCCAGGCATGGCAGCAAGCTACTGCAACAGCAGCAGCAGTAGCAGGCGACGACGGCCTGATGGAAGCGATGCGGGGGGGGGGGGGTTGCAGCAGCAGAAGTGACCGAGGTGGGGCTCCGTGGTGGCGGGGCTACCAGGGGAGCGAAGGCAGAGCCGCGAGGTCATGGCACGCGTGTGCAGCGCAACGGGTCGGGGCTCCGGCGGGGAGGCGCACGGGCCGCAGCAGGGGGAGCAGCACTCGGTGGAGCAGCATTGGCACGACGGGTCAACTGCGGGGCCGGCGACGAGCGGGCGCGGTGGTGTCGGGGACCGCAAGGGCGAGGGAGGCCGCGCGCAGTGGGAGAGCGCGAGCGTGCTTGATCCGGCGACGGGAAAGAGAGAGGTTGAAGAGGAGGTTGCTCACGTTCAGGAGCAGGGGATCGGGCAGCGAGGCTTGAGGTAGTCCGGCGAGGAGGAGGATGGGGACGGCGGCGAGCTGTGCGGATCCAGCGAACGGAGCTCGGCGGCGGGGCAGCGCACGCGAGGCGCGCCCTGGCGCCGTGATGGACGACGCTCGGTGGTGGTTGCGCGGGCTTCGGGCGGCGGCGCCCATCGGGCGAGGGGCGCGCGGATCGATCCGGCGACCTCGGGGTTGGTGACGGGGCGAGGCGACAGCGGCGATGCGGGTGGGGGCTGGCGGAGCGCCGGCGTTGGGTGGTTCGGGGGGTGGGGAACGGCGGTGGTCTCCTCCCGATCCAGATCGGGGGAGAGGGGGATATTTCGGGGGGGGGAGTGGGGGCTGTCGGTGGGGAGTGGGGGGGAGGAGTGGATAAGGGAGAGGACGTGGGGGCCGACCTGGGCCGGCCTGGTTGGCCCGATGGCCAGCTGGGCCGCGGTCCAGCAGGGGGGGGGGGCTTTCTCCTTTTTTTTTGTTAGTTTAGTTTTTTTTATTTATTTTCTTTTCTGTTTTAATTCATTTTAAGTATTTAGGTCTTTTACAAAGGCATGGATCCCACACCATAAATTCCTAGGAATTTATTTGCACACCCCGAACATTTTGTCTTAAATTTTGAAAAGTTTTTATTCTTTGCTTGATTTGAATTTGAATTTGAATCAGTTTCGAACTAGCACGAGACTAGGAACAGTAATCGAGGTGACGTGGCATCATTAGCAGAGGTTCACTGTAGCTTAATTACCCGGGCGTTACACTTTTGCAGGAATATCGTTAACTGGAAGGTTACCCATGATGACATCTGACGAATCCTCTGCCTGAGCTGCATTCATCAAGTTGACCTTGGTGTGCTTGGGGTTATGCTTGACCACAGCTGTACTTGCCGATCTGACAGGAGGAGGAGGAGGAAGACGCCTCTGGTTGAAACACTTGTTGGCATAGTGACCCTTATGTTGGCACTTGTTGCACGTGAACTCTGAAAGCGGACGGTGGTACGGAGCACTCGATCTTGGAGCTTGAGACGAAGTCTTTTTCTGAAAGCAGGGTTGGGGGGGTGGGAAGATCCACTGCCACCTTTGCTCTTCTGCTGATACGGCTGACGGAATGGAGGAGGAGGAAGCCAATACTTCTGCTGTTTGGCCACTTGAGTAGAGGAAGAAGGAGTAGCATCTCTGACTCGCTTCTTGGAAGCATCACACCTCAACTGAGCAGCCTCTTGCTTCAGTGCCATGTTGTAGAACTCATCGTATCTCAAGGGCTCAAAGAGAACAAGAGCTAGCTGAATTTCTTCTCTGAGACCACCCCTGAACTGATATATCATGCTCTTCTCATCAGGGACGTCCAGCTTGGCAAAGCGGGCGAGCTTCTGGAACAACTTGTTGTAGTCATAGACAGACAAAGAGCCTTGCTTCAGATTGCGGAATTCCTCACGCTTGCTTTCAACCACACTCTGGGGAATATGATGAGCTCGGAAATCTCGACGGAGATCATCCCAAGTGATAACACGTCCACCTCTGGAGTCCTTGTACTGCTGGAACCATTCTGCAGCTTGATCTTTGAGTTGGAAGGAAGCGAACTTGACAAAGTCCTTAGGCCTGACGTTACTGCACTCGAAATGCTTGCATAAATGGTTGTCTCAACACAATTGCTGAAAGTCTTTGGCCCGTTAGCAAGGAACTGGTTGAGTGTAGCAAAGTGATTCTGATTGTTGCCTTGATTCCCTTGGTTGCCTTGATTGCGCTCTTGAAGAATTTGCATGATCAACTGTGTGTTTGCATTGGTTGTGGCCATCACAGGTTGCCATGCCTCCAGAGGAGGTGGAGGTGGTGGCGGATCAGGATTCGGAGTCGTGCGCGTTGGAGGAGCCATCCTCCGAACAAAATGAACGAATGCATTCCTCTTGAAATGGTCACATATCCATAAATTGAGAAGCCACGTAGAATTAAGGTAGAGAAATAAATCAACAATGTACGGATCAAGAACGAATAATCGGTAAGAAATCCCAATCTCAAACCAATATCCGTGGAAGAAGAACTAGAGCTACAAGAATTCCCACCTATGAAACTCCCGAACCTTTCCGGTTATGCAATCAGGTGTTGGGGATACAGGGGAAGCATAATATCTCACCCAAATCTAGCAAATCCTACATCCAGCTGTATCCATCCTTCAACACATAACCAAGAAACCTTCGGAAACCATCTACCTCAACCTTCGAAAAGCATCCGTTATACAAGTTATGGCGATACTCCCGAACTCCCGCCCCAGTACTAGGTGGCGTCAAGGTTATCTCACCAACGAACTGCATAAAAGAGATTTTCAATGTCGACGTACTAAACTCAGGTATTCCAGAACTGCAACGATAAAATTATGATGAAAACACCTCAGAGCTCAACTCCCCGGGACACTTCCACTAAACCCCTGACAGGAGGCACCAAGACAATGTTCTCATCATAAAACCATCGGAACGATTCCAAGATACCCGCGTGATCCTAAATTTTTTTTAGTGAAATTTGAGAAGAGAAGAGTCAAAACTCTACGTCAGGATGCCTTACCGGAGCGATGAGGAGACTGGGAAGTAAAAAGAATTCCTAAACTCTCCGATATATAATTCCTAAATGACTCAAAACATTTTTCTAGACACAACTCGGCCGCTAAAAACGATCAAGCAATGGGGCTCCTAAGGTCGGGGAAGGATCTGATTACCAACTTGTAACACCCTCGATGCGACTATATCTCCCACGTGTCGAGGCACGACTTAGAGGCATAATCGCATTGAAGGCATATGTCGCAAGTTAGGCAATCTTCACAACATCCCATGTAATATAAATAATAAAGGGGAGATAACATAGTTGGCTAACACTCGCCACGTCAATCAAGTACATAAATAACATTACATCATCCAAACACTCATGGCCCGACTACGGCGCCAAAATAAAAGATAACCCAACATGCGACACGGTCCCAATCACCCCCAACTGGGCACCACTACTAATCATCGGGAAAGGAAACATAGTAACATTGAGAGTCTTCGTCGAACTCCCACTTGAGCTCAAGCGCGTCTCCTGGAGCGGAATCATCAGGCCCTGCATCTGGTGTAATAGTAATCTGTGAGCCACAGGGACTCAGCAATCTTGCACCCTCGCGATCAATACTATTTAAGCTTATAGGTATGGCAAGGTAAATATGTGGAGCTGCAGCAAGCGACTAGCAAAATATGGTGGCTAACTTATTCGCAAAAGAGAGCGAGAAGAGGAGGCAAACTGCGAGCGAGAAACTAGAGAACAACCTGCGCAAACATTACTCCAACACCGTGTCCGCTTCCCGGACTCCGCCGAGAAGAGGCCATCACGGTAACACACCCAGTTGATTCATTTTAATTAAGTTAAGGTTCAAGTTATCTACAACCAGACATTAACAAATTCCCATCTGCCCATAACCGTGGGCACGACTTTCGAAAGTTCAAATCCCTGCAGGGGAGTCCCAACTTAGCCCATGACAAGCTCTCACGGTCAACGAAGGAATAGACCTCCTCCCAAGACGTTCCGATCAGACTCGGTATCTCGGTTCTTCAAGACACTTCCATAGGTTAAAACAAGACCAGCAACACCGCCCGAATGTGCCGACAAATCCCGATAGGAGCTGCACATATCTCTTTCTCAGGGCACACTCAGATGAGCGCTCCATACAACTAAAACCAAACCTCGAGTTTCCCCGAGGGGGCGCTGCACAGGACTCTAGTTTGGACCAACACTCAGAGGAGCACTGGCCCGAGGGGTTTAAAATAAGATGACCCTCGGGCTCCGGAAACCCAAGGGAAAAAGAGGCTAGGTGGAAAATGGTAAGACCAAGGTTGGGCATTGCTGGAAAAGCTTTAATCAAGGTGAACTATCAAGGGGTTCCCATTATAACCCAACCGCGTAAGGAACGCAAAATCCGGGAACATAACACCGATATGACGGAAACTAGGGCGGCAAGAGTGGAACAAAACACTAGGGGAGAGGCCGAGCCTTCCACCCTTTACCATGTATATAGATGCATTAAGATAACATAGCAATATAATGATATCCCAACAAGTAAATAAATGTTCCAACAAGGAACGGCCTTCAATCTTCACCTGCAACTAGCAACGCTATAAGAGGGGCTGAGCAAAGCGGTAAACATAGCCAATCAACGATTTGCTAGGACATGGTGGGTTAGAGGTTTGGCACGACAATTTGGGAGGCTTGAAAGCAAATGGTAGGCATCGTAGCATTGGCATAGCAAAAGAGCGAGCAATCTAGCATAGCAAAGATAGTAGTGATTTCGAAGGTATGATCATCTTGCCTGCACAGTTGTCAGAGTTGACTGGATCCTCGAAAGAAAACTCAACGGGCTCCTCGCTAGAGAACTTGTCTCCCGGATCTACCCAAACAAGACAAACAAGCAACAAAGGCACAATCAATCACGTGCAAGGATCAAACGATATGATGCAATGATGATATGCTATGTGGGATGCGATGCGTGATGCAAAATGCAAGATATGACAGGAAAAGTAAGAACCTGGCCTCAACTTGGAAATCCAAGCATGCCACTGGAAAGATGAGATGAAATCGCTTGAAAACGATATAAAGAACGCCGGAATCGGAGTTACGGTTTGGAAACGGCACGCGATTCAAAAATGACACCGGTCTGCGATTTACAGCAAGTGGCCATCTAAATGCAATGAGATGAACATGCTACAGCACCCAAACAAGATGACAAAATACTTGCAAGGGATGCATTCAAGATTCTTAACAAAAGTCTAGCACTGAGCTACGGCCAATTCATCCATTAACAGGTTCAAACAAGCATGGCAAAAATGCATATGGCAAACAGATCTCAGACTTAGTGAAATTAACACTTGTCTGGAATTTCAGATCAGGTAGCTCTCTTCGGAGCATCAAAACTACATGCTACAGGACCTGAACATGGCAAAGTAAAACATGGCATGGAGGTACTCAAATAGCTTAACAAAAGTCCCTTAGTGACCTTGAGCCAAAAGGGATCAGAAAATATACTAACAACCACGTGAACATAGCAAAAACATAATCAGTTTTCAGACTTTGTGAAAACTGGCACATGCTGAAATATAACTCAAGTAGGCATGTTTACGAGCTCGATGCACTCACTACGGTGCAATTCATGACAAGAAAAGCATACATCTATCAAGAACACTCAAAATGCAAGCTATAAATGGCAAGAACAATAGCATAGAATGCACGGATCAACTACAACATCATCGGCAAAATTGCAAACAAGTTGACAATCTGCCCAGATTCACAAAGTAGCAAAAGTAGAGCTCGATTGACTTAAGCTAGGGTGCTCCATAATTGCAAACAAAGACATGGATGGATATAGCACTACAAGATTAACAAAACATCCTTACCGATCATCCTCAAAAGAGGCACGGATCACTAGGAAACAACATGAACATATGGCCATATGAGATAAACAGCTCAAGGACTTGGTGGAATTGCTAAGTCCCTGAAAACAGAATTACCGAGTGCCTCACTTTGCAAGCTTGCACTAGTCACCATACTCATCACAAAGATACATGGATTGCACCTCAGAAAGATGACAAAACCCTTAACAAAACATATGTAGAACATCAGGGCATAGCATGCACACAATAATCATGGCAAAAATGACAAAACTCTAAATGGAGTAGCAGATCTGACAATTAACTCAAGTAGCCCTCTTCTAACAGCATTTCGGGCATCAAGATGAACTCAAATGAAAATGATGCAGTGGAATGAAATGATGTACTCTCTGAGATGAACATTTTGATATGCTATATGCATGAATCGGAGCTACGGATACAAAGTTACGGGGCTATGAACAGGAGCACTTGGATCAGGAAATTTCGGGACTTAGAAGAAAAATTGACGTAGGGTTTACTGTTCACCGGATCTCAGATCTAGCGAAAACACTGTTCACTGGCGGGGTCCGAAGCTCGCCGGAGGAAGGAGAGCTCGTCGGCGCGAGTGGGAGGGCCGGCCGGAGGGCGGCGGGGTCGGCGCCAGGCGTGGACGGGGCGGCGCCGGCTCGGGTCGACCGCGGCGCGGCGGGGCCGTTGAGTGCGGCGGGCGAGGCGGAGGAGGCGGCGGCCGGCGTCAGCGAGGCGGCGCGGCGGCGGCTCGGGCGGCGGGCGGTAGCCGGGCTGGAGGAGGACGGCGGCGGGGGCGACCGGCGTGCGCGGATGGGCCCGCGGGGGCCGGATGCGGGCTCCCCGGGCCGGCGGCGGGGATGTGGGCGCGGGACACATGGCGCCCTCAGAGTGGCTGCGGGCGGCGGAGCGGACGCGTCCGGTCCGTCCGGACGTGTCCGGCGGCGGCGGAGGAGATATTTTAGGATTTCAGACGAGGGGGGATCCGGATTTCGGGGAAGGGGTTTATATATAGGCATAGAGGGAGCTAGGAGAGTCCAAAATAGGTGCGGTTTTCGGCCACGCGATCGTGATCGAATGCTCTAGATGATGGAGAAGGCTTAGGTGGGTTTTGGGCCAAATTGAAGGGGTATTGGGCTGCAACACACACGAGGCCTTTTCGGTCCCTCGGTTAACCGTTGGAGTATCAAACGAAGTCCAAATGATACGAAACTTGATAGGCGGTCTACCGGTAGTAAACCAAGGCCGCTTGGCAAGTCTCGGTCCAATCCGGAAATGTTTAATCCCCACACACGAAAGAAAGGTAGAAATGACCACCGGAAGAGAACGAAGCGCCGGAATGCAAATCGGACAACGGGGAAAATGCTCGAATGCATGAGACGAACACGTATGCAAATGCAATGCACATGATGACATGATATGAGATGCATGACACGACAAAAACACACAGAGACAAAGACCCAAACCCGAGAAAATAAAATAACTTAACGCCGGAAATGGCAAGAGTTGGAGTACAAATTGGGAAAGTTACATCCGGGGTGTTACACTCCCCTTGGCCCGTCACCGCTTCTCTGCTTCTGGCCCAGCGGCCCGATGTGAGCAGACTCCCTCCAGCCCCTGTGCACTGTTGGGCTTGTCCCAGATTTGGCCCATGCCATGTTTTTTTCCGTTCTTCAAATTTTCCCAATTATCCAGAGACTGCAGTTTTTCAGAAAACCCCTTTAGGTTCATGCATATAATAACTCCACAACCGTGCATCGGATTAAAATGTTTTATATATGAAAAATGCTTAGAATTGTGTCTAGTTTCATAATCTCCAACTTTCACGCATGTTTAAAATGTTTAAACTGCTGTTTGCATATATTTTTCCTATTGCCATGTTAAAATGCTTTAATTCATAACTTAATAACCGTAGCTCGGTTTTACATAAACTTTATATGTAAATGGGGTAGAAAAATGTCTAGTTTAACATGGTGGCATTACTTTGCATGTTTAACAACTCTAAAATATGGTTTAGGGTAGAACAGTACCAAATCTAATATATGCTCATGAGTATTTCTCTGGACTTGTTGCTTGTTGTTCCGGCCTCATTTAAACTTGCCTAGATAGGTAGTTTTCATATGCTTCACCTCTTTCCATGCTAACCAATATTTAATTTTGTTGAGTACCAAACCGGGAGTGAACTAAATAATTGTTTTGGTGTTTCGTCAATATGCAACTCGTTGCATATTGAGCTCCACTTAACTTGTAGTTTTGTTTGTGCCCTTTGCCATGCCATGCTTATTTAAACCGGACATGCATCATACTTGGTTGTGCATCATGCCATGCTTATGTGATGGTTGTTTATTATGTGGTTTGCTTCTTTCCGGTGTTTCTTCTTTGGGTTGGTTCCGATAACGTCACGTTTGCGAGGATCCGTTCGACTACGTCCGTTTGTCTTCTTCATGGACTCGTTCTTCTTCCTTGCGAGATCTCAGGCAAGATGACCATACCCTCGAAATCACTTCTATCTTTTCTTGCTAGATGCTCGGTCTATTGCTATGCCGCGATACCTACCACTTGCTATATCATGCCTCCCATTTTGCCATGTCAAGCCTCTAACCCACCTTCCTAGCAAACCGTTGTTTGGCTATGTTACCGCTTTTGCTCGGCCCCTCTTATAGCGTTGTTAGTTGCAGGTGAAGATGAAGTTTGTTCCATGTTGGAACATGGATTATTGTTGGGATATCACAATATATCTTATTTAATTAATGCATCTATATACTTGGTAAAGGGTGGAAGGCTCGGCCTTATGCATGGTGTTTTGTTCCACTCTTGCCGCCCTAGTTTCCGTCATACCGGTGTTATGTTCCTTGAATTTGCATTCCTTACACGGTTGGGTGTTATGGGAACCCCTTGACAGTTTGCTTTGAATAAAACTCCTCCAGCAAGGCCCAACCTTGGTTTTACATCTGCCTAACAACCTAGCCTTTTCCCTTGGGTTTCCGTTGCCCAAGGGTCATCTTTATTTTAACCCCCCCGGGCCAGTGCTCCTCTGAGTGTTGGTTTGAAGCGAGCTGCCTGCGGGGCCACCTCGGGGAAACTTGAGGGTTGGTTTTACTCGTAGCTAGTCTCATCCGGTGTTGCCCTGAGAACGAGATATGTGTGACTCCTATCGGGATTTGTCGACACATCGGGTGTCTTTGCTGGTCTTGTTTTACCATTGTCGAAATGTCTTGTAACCGGGATTCCGAGACTGATCGGGTCTTCCCGGGAGAAGGAATATCCTTCGTTGACCGTGAGAGCTTGTGATGGGCTAAGTTGGGACACCCCTGCATGGTTTTGAACTTTCGAAAGTCATGCCCAAAGTTATGGGAAGATGGGAATTTGTTAATATTCGGTAGTAGAAAATTTGACACTTAACTTAACTAAAATGAATCAACCGCGTGTGTAGCCGTGATGGTCTCTTTTTGGCGGAGTCCAGGAAGTGAACACGATCTCGTGTTATGCTTGAACGTAAGTAGCTTCAGGATCACTTCTTGATCATTTATTGGCTTCTTGACCGTTGCGTTGCTTCTCTTCTCGCTCTCTTTTGCGTAAGTTAGCCACCATATATGCTTAGTGCTGCAGCTCCACCTCACTACCCTTTCCTACCCATTAGCTTAAATAGTCTTGATCTCGTGGGTGTGAGATTGCTGAGTCCTCGTGGCTCACAGATACTTCCAAACAGTTGCAGGTGCCGATGATACCAGTGCAGATGACGCAACTGAGCTCAAGTGGGAGATCGATGAAGATCGTGTTCGTTGTGTTGTTTCGTTTCCAGCTAATCAGTAGTGGAGCCCAGTTGGGATGATCGGGGATCTAGCATTTGGGGTTGTCTTCTTTTATTTTGGTTCCGTAGTCAGACCTTGATTGTATTCTGGATGATGTATGTTTAACTTGTATTGTGTGAAGTGGCGACTGTAAGCCAACTCTGTATCCCTTTCTTATTCAGTACATGGGATTGTGTGAAGATTACCCCTCTTGCGACGAACCTACCATGCGGCTATGCCTCTAAGTCGTGCCCCGACTCGTGGGAGATATAGCCGCATTGTGGGTGTTACAGGAGGGGAGGGCCGGCCCTCTCTATGGCGCGCCCAAGGGGGAGTCCTACTCCCAGTAGGAGTAGGTTCCCCCCTTCCACTACAAAAAAAGACACATCCATGACACTTTGGGCCGAACAAAAAAAATTGATGTCATACTTATGACACTTCTATGACGATAATTGTGACAAAACCCGGTATCATCATAGATGTTGTGGGATCCTACTTCTATGACAAAAAATCATGACAGAAAATGGGCTTTTCGTCCGGGGCGGGCTGGAGATGCAGCTGCATGACATTCTTTGGGCCGTCCATGACGGAAAAAAACCATGGTAGAAGCGAGGGTGAGGAGAATATCGGGGTGTTCCCAGTTACGGTGGGTGGTCGGGGCCGAGTGATGCACGAGGGTTTGCACGTTTCTCTCGTACACGCATGCGCGTGGGTGTGAGGCATTGTGCTCTAACTGAACCCGAGCGAGGTGTTCGCCTACTAAACCTGAGCAATTGCACTTCAGGCTACGCGTTACTGAACCCGAGCGATCGATCGATGGCTGTTAACTGAACCCGATCGAGCGCTACTGCTGCTAACTGAAGCCGATTGATGCTGCCTCTAGATGAACAGTGAGCGCTGCTGGGGGGTTGGATGAATAGTTCCCGGTGGGGTGGGTGAACAGGACCCCGTGGTGTTGCCTCTGGATGAAAAGGACCCCGATCAATCGAGCCAGTTGGGGCTGGATGAACAGGACCCCATGGAGGGCTGGATGAACAGGACCACCCCGTGGAGGGCTAGATGAATAGTAGACGATGGAGGGCTGGATGAACAGTAGCCAGTGGAGGGGTGGTTGAACATGAGCCCGTGGAGAGGGCTAGCTGAACAGTAGCCGGTGGAGTGGCGTGCGGTGGAAGCTGGATGAACAGGAGCCCATGGATGAACAGTCGCATGTGGAGGCTGGAGGAGGTCGATGGTGGATGAACAGTAGCCCATGGAGGCTGGAGGGGGCCGACGGTGGAGATGAATAGTATCCTGTGGAGTCCCGTTTTGCGGTACTCCACACCCCTCCCGATGAACAGGACCCTCGTTTCGACCGTAGCGCTCCAACACAAGTCCGTTTCCTCCGTTTTGCGGTATGCCACACACCTCCCGATGAACAGGACCCCCGTTTCGACCGTAGGAGGTCTGTTTCCTCCGTTTTGCGGTACGCCAAACCCTTCCCGATGAACAGGATCCTGTTTTTAACGTGTCCGGTCGAACACAAGGCCGTTTCCTCCGTTGTGTGGTACGCCAGGCCTTGTTTCCATCAGCTGTTCCGTCCAAGCCCTCCCGATGAACACGACAACACATTCCGTTCCGACCCAACCGGTGGGCTCCCCATGCACACGATGACAACACAGTTTCTTCGTTTGGACCCAGCCATGTACACGAGCCCTGCCGTACGTATGCGCGAGTAGGCGTTCGAGACCTCGCCTGTATGTACGTACGTGGCCGTATTTTCTTTCTTGCACACTGGCCATTGTACATACGTGTACATGCTATGTGCGTGCCTCTACTACGACACATGTGTGCCTCTACATCGACCATTATGTACGTACATGTTCGCGACCAGAATGAGAACGCTACGTACGCTTCGACCAGGTGGGTCCCGACTATCAGGCACTTCCTTGCGTGCGAAGATGTAGCTGGTGGGTCCCAGCAGTCAGGGGGGCGAATCGTTTTTTTTGCCCGGACGCACTTCTTTGCGTGCGAAGATGTAGCTGGTAGGTCCCAGTAGTCATGGGGAAATTTATTTTTCATGAAATACGGTTGCCCGTCCGGTGGGTCCCTGCTGTCAGGTGGAGGAATCATTATTTTCCGCGTAATAAGGAGGCCCTTCCTTGCTGCGGCCGTGGACCCAGCTGTCAGCATCTCCACATACAGTCCACGTCCGATGGAAGTTGTTCCTTGACCATGTTGACCACGCCGTGCCGAGAGCACCAGGGCGGTGGAGGACGGCAAGGCCTAGGAAGGGGACGACGCGGAGCCGAGGAAGACGCAGCAGTGGATGCCCACGCGTAGATGAGTATGAGGGTTCACTGGTTCGCTGCGGTGTGAGGCTGCAGTCGCCGCAGAATAACAGGGGGTGTGGGTGAGTAGAGGGATGTCCTGGCCAGCGGTGGGATTAGTAGGGGGCGGTTAGGCCTCCACCGCATCGCAGCCAGCCACGGGAGGCAGGAGCACGAGGCACGACCAACGCTGGTTTGGGCGGCTGGAGCAAGAAGACCAGAGGTTGAAGAAGCACTATGACTGTTGGATGGACATCATACGGTCACTTGAGCTAGAATCGTGCATATTGACTAAGTTGATAAAGCCATCCGTCCCCGTCAACTTAGTAGGCCCACAAGTCAGCCTGCCACTATACTGGGTCCCAGCTAGTAGGGGGAGTATTCATTTTTTCGTGCGTAATAAGGAGGCACTTCCTTGTGTGCGATGATGTAGCTGGTGGGTCCCAGCAGTCAGGGGGGAAACTTTTTTTTCTCGAAATATGGTGGCCCGTCTGGTGGGTCCCTGCTTTCAGGTGGAGGAATAATTATTTTGCGCGTAATAAGGAGGCACTTCCTTGCAGCCGCCGTGGACCCAGCTGTCAGCCTCTCCACGTACAGTACTCTTCCGATGGAAGTCGTTCCTTGACCACGTTGACCACGCCGTGCCGAGAGCACCAGGGCGGTGGATGATGGCGAGGCCTAGGAAGGGGACGACACGGAGCCGGGGAAGACGCAACAGCGGAAGCCCGCGCGGAGAGGAGTATGAGGGTTCACTGGTTCGCTGCGGTGTGAGGCTGCCATCGCTGCGGAATAACAGGGGGTGTGGGCGAGTAGAGGGATGGCCTGGTGGGAGTAGTAGGGGCGGTGAGGCCTCCGCAGCCGGCCACAGGAGGTAGGAGCACGAGGCACGACCGGCGCTGGTTTGGGCGGCTGGAGCAAGAAGACCAGAGGTTGAAGAAGCACTACGGCCGTTGGATGGACATCGTACGGTCATTGGAGATAAAATCATGCATATTGACTAAGTTGAAAAAGCCCTCCGTCCCCATCAACTTAGTAGGACCACAAGTCAGCCTCCCACTATACTAGGTCCCAGCTAGCAGGGGGAGTATTCTTTTTTTTGTGCGTAATAAGGAGGCACTTCCTTACGTGCGAAGATATAGCTGGTGGGTCCGAGCTGTCAGCGGCGGTAACGTTTTTTTTCGCGAAATACAAAGGCCCTTTTGGTGGGTCCCAGATGTCAGGTGGAGGAATCATTAATTTGCACATAATAAGGAGGCATTTTCTTGTGTGCGGCCGTGGACCCAGCTGTCAGCCTCTCCACGTACAGTCCACTTTAGATGCATGTAGGTCGTTGACCACATTGACCAGGCCGCGCCGAGAGCACATGGGCGGTGGACGACGGCAAGGCCTAGGAAGGGAACGACACGGAGCCAGGGAAGACTCAACAGTTGTTTCCCACGCGGAAGGGAGTGCGACTGTATGAGGGTTTACTGGTTCGTCTGCCGTCGCCAAAGAATAATAGCAGGTGTGGGTGAGTAGAGCGATGGCTAGGCCAGCGCTGGGAGTATGGTGGGGCGGTGAGGCCTACGCGGCAGCACAGCCGGCCGCGGGGAGGAGGGAGCAGGCAGTCCCGCCGGCGCTTGTTTGAGCGGCTGGAGCAGGAAGAGCAGAGATTGAAGAAGCACGACGGCCGTTTGATGGACATCCAACAGTCACTGCTTGTGTGTCAACCTTTTTTAGGAAAGCCTCAAATCTGTGGAAAACAACATACAACCCATCTGCCATTATTTCTAATAATTTACAGCCCATTTGCTAATTCTTAAGGTTTTTGTGAGCCCATATTCTTTTTGTTAGCATTACAGCCCATATTGTGGCCACGGTTAAAAAAATATACGAAATTTTGCATATTTCTGTTCGGTCCAAACTGTTTTTAATCCCGAAATTTTGATTCACATTGAAACTGATTTTAAAAATAAATGTATATCAATATAAAATCCAACAAATTTTCCACACATAAAAATCAATGCAATTTAAAATCTCGAAATGAAAAAAAGAAATTTGAAACTAATTGTTGGTTTGATGTGTTTTAAAAATGTATAGCCCATTTTTCATTACTGATAGGCCATTTTCTTGGCCAGCCGAATGAAGCTCTCCTCGTCTTGAAAGATTTGCAGCCCAACAGGCCTGACAAAGCGACTTACTTGGCAAATCACAAAAAACTGGGTTGTGGTCGTGGACCCAGCTGCGGCCGTGGACCCAGCTGTCAGCCTCTCCACGTACACTACTCTTTCGATGGAAGTCAGTCGTTGACCACATTGACCACGCCGCGCTGAGAGCACCAAGGCGGTCGACAATAGCGAGGCCGAGGAAGGGGATGACGCGGAGCCGCGGAAGACGCGGCTGTGGATGCCCACGCGGAGAGGAGTACGAGGGTTCACTGGTTCGGCTACGGTGTGAGGCTGCCGTCGCCGGAAAATAACAGGGGGTGTGGGTGAGTAGAGGGATGGCCTGGCCAGTGGTGGGGGTAGTAGGCGACGGTGAGGCCTCTGCGGCATCACAGCCGGCCACGGGAGGCATGAGCACGAGGAACGACCGGCGCTGGTTTGGGCGGCTGGAGTAAGAATACCAGAGGTTGAAGAAGCACTACGGCCGTTGATGAACATCGTATGGTAACTAGAGCTAGAATCGTTCATATTGACTAAGTTGACAAAGCCCTCCATCCCCGTCAACTTGGTAGGCCCACAAGTCAGCCTCCCACTATGCTGGGTTCCTGCTGGCAGGGGGAGTATTCATTTTTTTGTGCCTAATAAAGAGGCACTTCCTTGCGTGCGAAGATAGCTGGTGGGTCCGACCTGTCAGCGGGGGGCACCTTTTTTTCACGAAATACAGAGGCCCTTCCGGTGGGTCCCAGATGTCAGCTGGAGGAATCAAAGACTTGAGAAGGCGTACATAATAAGCTAGTGTACCAGTAAAGAGGCATTGCTTAGTTTTAGAAAAATGAGAGACGTGCTCCTGTAGCTGGTTCGAATCCAAACCTAGACTATGACTATATATGGTGCTATGCTAATCTGCAAGTAATGAAACTGACATATCCAACATTCGCTTCTCCTCTTCTCTACTTACTCTGCCTAGCATCAGAAGCTCTGGCCGCAGCAACCATGTCCATTGGTTTCTCGTCCACCTGCTCTTCAGTAGGCAACAACCAGATATGCGCCAAGTCGCCACCAGTACCATCGCCTATGGGTCTCATCACACCCCCGCCGGCACGCGCACCGCAGTCGATTGCTCATCGCAACCCACTGCTGTTGGTGTGGTGCCACTGCTGCAAATCACGCGGAGTCATCCTCCGCGTCTTAGCCACAATCCTCAACCCTGGCCGAGTCTTCTACAGATGCCTGGGGTAATAATATGTTTAAGTATTGTTCTGCTTCTTTCAGTTGCTGATTTTTAATAGTTTGGTTGATGATCTTCCAATTTGATTCATGCAGAAAAGGGAAGATTCGTGTGATTTCTATTTCTGGGAAGTTGCTGATGTGGGGGAGTGCAACTATGATGATTATTTGGTTAGCCGAGGAATCCCAATACCAGCAGGTTGGGGTGTTGGACAAGTAACTAAAGGAATGATAGAAGAGGAAGATGCAGAGCAGAAGGTTAAAGATGCAGTTCCTCTGATCTTGGCCAAGCAACAGCTGCTGAATGGCCTTGACAGCAATGAGGAGATGAAAGAGCTTGTGAAGATAATTGGCAAAATCGATGTGCTCTGTAGGATGATTGTCTCTTTATTTGCAGTGTATGTAGCACTCGTGATGTATTCAGTGGCTATGACATGAGCACTTTGCTGAAACTAGTAATGAATGAAACCTGTGTAGCAGGCTGGGCGTAGTGTTGTGAACATCTAATGATTTTATTAACGGAAATCAGGGGGTATCCCCTTTTGCTCATAAATAAATAAATAGTAGAGGCCCTTTTGGTAATAAATAAATAAATTAGCAGAGGCCCTGTCGGGTCAGCTTTGTTCTCATTCGAAGACGTCGAGAAAATTGCATTCCAACAGCAAACTATGTCATCAAATTCAAGTTTCATAGCCAAATATGAGTATAACTAAACAACAATGTCATCATGTTTTAGTCGTCATACAATCACCAAACACAAATCAGCATACATAACAAGTGATGTTGTCACATGAAAATAGTAAACAACATGTTCATCACGTTTCAGTTGTCATAGCAAACACAATTTCACATAGTAGATCAAAAACGTCTTCTGACAGGCAAATACGACAAAAGCAATGTAATCATCATCTGCAGCAGCAGCGTCAACATCTTCGTCATGTGTATCAGTCTGAATCGTAATTCCCCATAGTGTCATCTTCTTCTTCATCCTCAACATCCTCGAACATTGGCTTCTTCTTGATCAACTCTTGTATGTCCACAGCACGACAAGCAATCTTTTCGCCGGCGTCATTGACGTGATGGTTCTCAAAGATATTAGGAACATCTGTGTTATCTTGTACATCAGGAGCAGTGTAAGCATCATCTTTTTGTGCAACTTCATTAAACGAATTCCACTGCCCAAACCTTTGCAATACTCTCCAGTCATCGTTACGTGCAAATGTGTCTTCCAAGAAAAATATCTGTGTTTCTTGATTTGCCAAAATAAAAGGCTCGTTGGTCTGGTACGCCGCATTGACATTGATGGATTTGAAATAATCACCAGCTCTGGGTTTTGCGATCCTGGAAAACAGGTTATACCAACGACAGCACAACAGAACCACACACCGATGATCCTCAAAACTGGAGATATACTGCAACTGAACAATGTCTGTTATGTTATCATACATTTTAGTTGTCTCTTTGTCATACGTATCTGTGCTCATGATGACACTATTTTGTGTCTTCCTGCCTTCGTCTCGTGCAAGGGTGTTGTAGCGCACATCTCCAACAACGCAAGATTCATAATGTCTTACCCGAGTATCAGGACCCATTGCAAGTGAGTAAAGTGCATCATCAACTGTCTGCCCATCCTCCCGCATCTTCTTAACCTATGGTTACAAAATAGACAAGTTGATCATCTTATGTACTCAATATATTAAAAAAACTGACAGTGCAATTCAAAAGCTTACATGGCTCTTGAACCATTTTGAAAATCCTGCCATAACCAGTTTGTCAATGTTTCTTGGATTTTGCGGCAGTAACTCCTTTTTGTAGATGCTGCACAACATAGTGATCGCGTCAAACATCTAAATATATAAGAATGTGCTGCAAGTTTAGTAGATTACGATGTATAAGCTACAGTACTTAGCACTTACTTGATATAAGGCAATATCTCAGGACAGTTATTGAACACATACCAAACCATACTGTCCAAATCTTTAGGTTTGTCCTCTTGTCGACTCTTCCCTGTAACTCGAACAGAATAATCGAAAACATTGAGCCCGAGATTGTCTTCACCCACCTATTTGCTAAGTTGATCAGCTGTTTCAATGTATTTTGAGCAGAATGTCAACGCTTCTGTAGCAATGTAGGCCTCTGCAATGGAACCCTCGGGTCTAGTCTGTTCCTAACATAGCGCTTGAAAGTGCCTAGCCACCTTTCAATAGGGTACATCCAGCCATACTGTACTGGACTTCTAAGTAGTGCCTCATCAGGTAGATGAACAGCCAAATGCACCATCACATCAAAGAAGGCTGGAGGATATATATACTCAAGGTCGCATAGGATAGTTGGTATCTTGTCTCTAAGATGCTCCAAAGCATCTATCCTGATATTTCTACTGCAGAGTTCCCTGAAGAATTGTCCCAACTCTGCAATTGCTTTGTATAAGTCAGGCGGCCCAATCCTCTAAGGATAACAGGTAAAACCCTTTGAAGTAGGACATGGCAGTCATGAGTTTTCAACCCTTGTACCTTGTTTCCATCTGCACCGACTCTCCTTTTAGGGTTGGAAGCAAATCCATGTGGGAATCTCACACATGACAGGACCTGCAGAATTCTTTTCTGTTTACCTTGTCCAAGACATACACAGCTGGTGCCATATCCCATGGTTTACCTTCATCTTGCACCTGCAAATCATGTCTGATACCCAGGTATGTCAAATCAATCCTAGATTTTAAGGTATCTTTCATCTTGCCTTCAATATTAAGAAGTGTGCCGATAATGCTGTCACATATATTTTTCTCGATGTGCATCACATCAAGATTATGCCGCAGATCCAAATCTTTCCAATACTCCAAGTCCCACAAAGTGGACCTGCGGGTAAACAATAATCTCTCTTCTGCCCTGCCACGCTTCCTTTTCCCGCTACCAGTACCAGGATGGTTTCCTGGTGTAATATGCCTAACCTTCTCTAATTCCACTTGCAACTCATCTGTGGTGAGCCTCTTTGGCGCATCACGGTTTTCATGCTTTGCATTGAACACATGTCTTCGGTATTTTCTAGGATGCGGCTTGTCCTTGGCAAGGAAACGGCGGTGTCGAATGTAACAGATCTTGCTAAGTATTGCGTATGAAAGCGGATTCCTGTCACAGCGAACACATGCATTGTAACCATGTGTCATTCGCCCTGACATAGTGCCTAAAGCCGGATAATCATGGATGCACCAAATTATAACAGCACACAGAAAGAAATTAGCTGGTGGGCTGCTATATAGATCTCAAGTGAGAACACCCCTCCATAGTTGTTGAAGTTCCTCCACAACAGGCTCCATGAACAAATCAAAATCCTTTACATGACTTTTTGGACCTGGGATGAGCAAGTACATCATGTAGTTTGATTCTTTGGTGCAGACATTTGGAGGCATGTTGTAAGGGATAACAAGCATTGGCCACATGCTATATGTGGCGCTCTGGTGGCCAAATGGGTTAAATCCATCTGAAGCTAAGCCAAGTCTAATGTTTCTCGGGTCAGCAGCAAACTTTTTGTGTTTCTGATTGAAGCTTTTCCACCCACTACCATGTGATGGATGGCTCATTACATTCTGATCTCTGTACTCCTAGTTCCTAGAATGCCACAGTACATCCTCTCTTGTTTCAGCATCATGAAACAACCTCTGGAATCTTTGTGTAATTAGAAAATGTCTCAGAACATTATGAGGAATCCTCTTCACATCATCGCCATCTTTCCATCTTGATGATTTGCATTTCGGGCATTCACTTAACTTGGCATAATCCTTCCGGAACAGAACACAATTATTCTTACAAACATGGATCATATCATATCCAATTCCAACTGCACGAAGGAAATTCTTCATTTTACTGTAGGTGTGTGGCAGCTCAGACGCATCTGGGAAAGCTTTGCGGAAAGCAGCCAACATCGCATCGAATGATTTGTTGGTCATCCGCTCAGATGTCTTCACCTGAAGAAAGGTGACCATAACTGAGAATACTGACAGCTTATTTCCTGGAGCCACGTTGCATTGTTCCAACATGCGGGCCCACCGTTTTTCATCTGCAGGTGAAAGTTCACGGAATGCACGAGCATTTCATAGCATTGTTTCAATGTTGGTCAAACTCACTGGCTCCGTCACCACCTCCTCCTCCTCCTCCTCT
The DNA here is from genome assembly GCF_003073215.2 of Triticum urartu. NCBI lineage: Eukaryota > Viridiplantae > Streptophyta > Magnoliopsida > Poales > Poaceae > Triticum > Triticum urartu. Next base: position 362,886,308 of record NC_053024.1, read on the forward strand.
TCCACCTGAGCATTAGGCAGATCAAGATGGTGATCTGCTGCTTCCACGTAGTCAATAACATTGACGTTCACAGCTTTACCATGATGAACCCACCTAGTATATGTGACCAACATCCCATACAAGTGTAGATGATTTTGCATAGTTGACTGGGGTCTTGTAACTGAATTCATAAAACTACTACACGGGCAGAGCACATCTGATTTCAAACCACCGTACTCTGCTCTGATAAAGCTCATGAAGTTTTCAACCCCCTCGACATATGCAACGGAGAATCTTCGAGCAGAAGTTATCCAAGTCATGTCCATCTGTTAGACATACAAATTAGTTCTTCTACTAGATATTACAGTAAGAAATATATGTTTTTTTATGAAGTCCAGAAAAAAATACCTAGGTCGATGTATAAAGCTATGGAAAGATATTTGGATGAGCAGATCTATGTAACGAAATATATGTAAAGCTAATTCAACAAACAGATTTGAGTGCTAAATTATGGCAGGCTGTTTCAGCAGTCAATGAGGCCAAGCACACAACCATCAAACTATCGAAGGCCATCGTAGCAACAAAGATCGAGTATAAAATGGTGTAGAGCTATTTCACCTAACAGATTGGCTACTAGACCATGGCAATCTATGTCACAATAAATATATGGTAGGATATTTTAGCAACTAATCGGCCTTGTCATGCCATATCAGCTAAGCAGATTGAGTGCAGAATAGGGCAAGGAAGCTTCTTAAGCAGAGCATATTGAGATTAACAGCGTCTATCAGCTAACATTCACCGCTACATCGACATGCATGGGGACTCAGTCTAGAATGCGCGTACCGTGGGAGAAGCTGACCGCCGTGCGTCTCCACACGAACATCACCAACGGTGTCGGCGCTGACCGCCGTGCACCTCCATAAGAACGTCGCCAGCGGTGGCGGCGCGGCTAGAGGACGGCAGTCTATGAGAGCATACTGTGGGAGCGAGAGGATCATCGTGCGTCCCCTCAATGAACCGCGGCGCCGACATATCGGCGCGGCAGGGAGGGCGGCTTTGGCGGAGCGAATGGACTGGAGGGGGACGGGGGGAGGGGGTTTGGGGAATATTATTGGCTAGTTGGCCGAAGGGCAGTTGAATCTAGGATTTGGGGGGAATTTTTGGGTGGGGGGGAGGATTTTCGCGCGGTGGGCGGGGGGAGTTTGGCGCATGGTTGGTTTCTCCAAGTGCAGTCCCACGTGTCAGTGAAGAGGCAAGCCGAAGCGCGTTTCGTTTGCGTGAGCCGTGTGCAGGACCGAACGTGTGTGGGGTGCAATGCGACCGTGACAGGGGTGATGTGAGTGTACCGCCTTTTTTCCTTTTAAACTAGGTGCTTTGCCCCCTCAAAAAAACTTGTTGCTTCGCGCGATCCATCGATACTGCTACTAGTAATCCGGTAATCCCGACTAGAACGGCGCGGCCGGCTCTTTTCCCGCGCGATATGCTAGGAGGTTGGCTTAGTTGGGTTTTTTAGGACGAGTAATGCTACACCTACGTAATCCCAGTTTTTGACGGTTATGCTTGGTGTAAAGATGACATCGCTCATTTTTTTATGATGCATGTGTTGTTTTGCATTTCATGGCATGCTATGACACCGGTCATTGTTAGTTTAAACTTGAAACTGAAAATAACTCAACATTAATACACCGTTGACTGGGTCATGGTGCCGCTGAATCGAGTTCTTTCCAGTGCAACCACATTTGCCTTTATGGGGGGCCTTGATTCGGTCCATTGACACGGCCTTTGGTCGGTGCCTCCATCTAGGGAAGGTTATGTCGTGTTTGCCCTGGCCCGGCAAGCAGACATAATCTTGTGTGCTCGTTGATGAGATTATGGTACCGAGTCCCCGAGTGGGAGTGTCCCCGAGTGGGAGTTTGACCACGACGGTGGTCGGGGTGTCCTTGGTAGGCACGGGGCCACCCGGGACCAGCCCGTTGGGGATTTGGGTCGGAGTGGCCGGGAGAGTGCTGTCGCAATGGAGGGGTTTCGTCGGAATGCCGTTGGTCCACCCGAATGGGAGTGCGAGGCCATGGGTTCCGTGGTGTGGGTACATTGTGCTACCTCTACAGAGTGTATAATCTATCGATAGCCGCGTCCATGGTTACAGACACCTCTTAGTAGGCCCCACCATGAGTCAACGAATAATAAAAATTGCACACTAAGCTGTAAAACTTTCCATTGTCGAGGATGGCAGAAAGGCCATCGAGGAATTTGGGACCAGATATTGGTCGTGGTTGTGATCGCCGTAAGGATCACGAGTCATGTTGTTAAAGACCACGTTGGTGGTGTCTTTTACCACATTGGTGGTGTGTTTGTGATCTGAGGATGATCACGGTTGGTAAGTTGTCCCAAGGGACGTTCAAGCATGATCACATCATGTTGACATATATTGTTGCATTTTAATTTGTTAAATATCTTGATATTGTTCGTCATTATGATTATGCTTGTTGTGAGCTTGCAAGTACATCCAATGTACTGACCTGGCGTGTCATGCCAGATTTCAGGAAAGTCTCATTGGAAAGGAGCGCTGTTCGAGTCTAGACCGTGTCCACATCGGTGTCCCTATGATATGGAGCTTCCGCTACGACGTTATCCCGCTGCCATGTAGTTGTTCGGATTAAGGCCCCTTTATGTTCACTAAATAATGTACATATTGTTCAGCCGCACCGAGCGTGCCACTTGGCCTCGACCGCTGTTGTAATATGAACTATGTTCCGCTAGCCTCAATAAAGCAGTTGTTTTCTGTACCAATATGTTGTGTGTTGCCGGAAGACATGGTCTCTGGGCTGGCAATGCAGGGTAAACCGGTCGCTCTGAGCCAGGGTGCCACAACGATTGGTATTAGAGCTGCGCTGAGTGTAGGCCACGCTAGACTACGACGTGCTAGCTGGACGCTAGGCGCGAGTAAATTTGAGTGCCGGTAGCAGTCATAGCTGGTTGTTGCATTCTAGTCATTTGATTATTATTGTTATGCTAACCTGATAATGGTTGTGAGTGTAGATGGCTCCGGTGCCGTATCCGTGCCAGTTGCAGCTGATGTCGTACACATCACTGCACCTTCTCCGCAACGTGTGGCGTCGGCTGTACCCTCACAGAGACGAACCAGTCTACCGTGTGTACCGGGAGTGTCTAGCAGACTCAGTGTATGAGTATCACACAGTGGTTACTCTGCGCACCAGTTCCGATTCTGGCTCTTACACTCGCACTTCTCGGGGCGGTTATGCCTCCACCGCTTCTCAGGCTGTCCAGTTTTCCACATTTGAGGTCCTTGTCGAGCTTCGTTATACCAAGGTTCAAATGCGGCACCACCTAGGTTTCTATTATTACCCATCTCTGCACGACAACGGTCGTGTCCGTTTTCCTCTCATTGACCCGGAGTCTGATAGTGTTGCTAGCCATCTTGCTCGCTATATCACTGCTAGCTATCTGATGATCCACGAGCTGGCTCGAGAGCTGACTCGTTCCCATACTGCTTTAGCCGCTACCTTGGTCACTACTAGATCCACCACTACTCCGTCCTCACTGGGATTTACCCCTTATGTCCCAGTTAGCTCTAGCTCCCCTATTTCGCCGGTTACTCCCCCGAGTAGCACAGGCGTCCCGGCCGTGAACCCTCTCAGTGCTCCTACCGAGTGGGTCTCACTTCTTGCTACTCTTGCATCCCTGATGCTTCATCCTACCCCTGCCCCTGAGGGAGAGCCCTCGAGGCAGTGTCGTCGCGTTACCTTTAACCTGGAGGTTTCCGTTAACCATGTCAGTTCGGGATCTGAGACCGCTTCAGGGGAGGACACCGCAGCACCAGCAGAGCAGTAGTGTCTTTGAGTATTCGCAGTCATCTAGATGGTGTACGGATGTAGTTGTATGAGTCATGATGCTTCATGTATGAGAGTAGTGGAACTAGTCAGGTCGTTTAATTTGCATGTATGAGTCTATGTATAATTATGTTGGGACTTTAATCGCCGTATTTTCTTCGCTCTTTTGTCTTTTTCGAGATTTGTTGTTGGCTTTTCCCCAATTTTATTCTTGGATGTCTCTCATCTCGATTGCGTTGCCTTGGGAAAAATACTCAATAGGATGACGCAAGGAGGAAGCAGTAGCAACGTTCGTGAGGGAACCCCTGTTCGTCGTTCCGCACGACAGGAAGGATATTCTCCTGAGCCGTACGTTCAGCCACCACCTCCACCGCCTGATCCTCCCTCCACCGAGCAAGTTCTGCGTATGTTTGAAGAGAAAAGGAACAATGATCTGATTGAAATATTGAGGAGTGTGCAAGCTATAGATGGACAAAATGGAAATCAGAATGCTCAAAGCTGTCGGATTTTCAGAGGACCAATCCACCCAGTTTCAGTCAGGTCGTTGACCCATTGGATGCAGACAATTGGTTGCGCACCATGGAGAAAAAGCTTGAGATCACCTGTACTGAAAGAAATGATAAAGTCCCATTTGCAACCCATTACCTTGAAGGCGTAGCTGCCATATGGTGGGAAAATATAGAAGCCATGTGGCCGACTGATGAGGAAGTCACCTGGGAAAAATTCAAGGATAAGTTCCACAAGTATCACATCCCTACTGGAGTTATGAAGGCCAAGCAGCGTGAATTTCTCGCGCTCATCCAAGGAAAGCAATCTGTGGCTGAGTATCTGCAAAAATTCAATCATTTGGCCCATTATTCTCTGTATGACATGGCCACTGAAGACAGGAAGATTGACAGATTTCTTGGAGGTCTAACTCTGCAACTCCGGTGTGCTCTCAGCATGTTTGATTTCGCCGATTTCCAAACTCTGGTAGATAAGGCGTTCATTGTTGAACGGGAGCACAAGCTTATATCAGATAATAAGCCTGCTAACAGTGACAACAAGCGCAAGTTTGAGCCAAAGAAGGACGGACAACCTATGCAAAAGGCTCGTACCTGGCAGCAGACTCAGGTGGAATACAGGCCAAATTGGCAGCAAAATGTTAACAAGACAACCACTCAAGTCAAGAATATTGTAACCAGTCCAACACATGAGGAGCGCCAGCGCAATAATTCTTGTTTCATTTGCGGGCAGCCCGGACATTATGCCAAACAGTGCCCCAAGAACCACAAGGTGAATGCTCTGAGCAGGCCACAAGTCAACTTTATGGAGTCAGGGCCAATCCAGCAAAACTTCACTGGGCACGTGAATCATATCTCCCCCGATGAAGCCCAAGAGAAGCCAGAAGTCGTCATTGGTATGTTTTCTGTTAATGACATACCTGAAATAATTTTATTTGACTCTGGGGCTTCCCATTCTTTTATTTCTCGGAGTTTTGCTGCCCAAAACAATTTTCCTTGCACAATTTTGGGCAAAAATATGCTGGTACAAACCCCGGGATCTATAATCAAGAGCAATCTAGTCTGCCATGATCTGGAGATCAATATCAATGGGGTCCACTTTCCAACATCTCTGATAACCATTGAGCCTGAACAGTTCGATATTATATTGGGTATGAATTGGCTAACCAAATATCAAGTTTGTATAAACTGCGCAACCCGAGAAGTCAATTTGACCAGTCTGAATAGGCAGCTCACCAAATTCTATGCTCGCAAGCGTGTACCCAAGCCAGAACTAGTTTGCACCGCTATGACTGAATTGGAATTTATTCCTGTGGTCAGTGAGTACCCTGATGTGTTTCCAGAAGAACTTCCAGGCATGCCACCAGATCGGGAACTGGAGTTTGCCATAGATCTTGTGCCCGGAACCGCACCATTATACAAAAAATATTACCGGATGCCCTCATCAGAATTAGTGGAACTAAAGAAACAGCTTGATGAATTACTCCAGAAGGGTTATATTCATCCCAGCTCTTCACCGTGGGGGTCACCTGCAATTTTCGTGGGCAAAAAGGATGGCAGTCTCCGTATGTGCATAGATTATCGCCAGCTGAATGAGGTCACCATCAAAAATAAATACCCACTTCCAAGGATTGATGATCTGTTTGATCAGCTCAGTGGGGCTAAAGTATTCTCAAAAATCGATTTATGGACTGAATATCATCAGCTCAAGATTAAAAAGGAAGATATTCCTAAGACCGCATTGACTACACGATACGGTGTTTACGAATATACTGTGATGTCCTTTGGTCTCACCAATGCCCCTGCCTTCTTCATGCACAGGATGAACAAAGTGTTCATGGACTTCCTCGACAAATTCGTGGTAGTCTTTATCGACGACATCCTCATTTACTCCAAGAGTGAAGAATAGCATAAGGATCACCTCCGAGCAGTGCTACAACGACTCCGCAACCATCAGTTATATGCCAAGTTCAGTAAGTGCGAATTTTGGCTCAAGCAAGTTGGGTTTCTCGGACATGTACTATCCGCCGAAGGTATAGCCGTGGACCCGAGCAAAGTAAAGGATGTGCTCGATTGGGTACCGCCCACGACTGTAACACAGATCCGGAGTTTCCTCGGATCAGCTGGATACTATCATCGTTTCGTTGAAGGGTTTTCAAAAATTGCTAAACCTATGACGGAACTGCTCAAAAATGATACAAAGTTTATGTGGATCGAGGACTGTGAGAAGAGTTTTAATGAGCTAAAGACACGTCTGACAACCGCACCGGTATTGACTCTGCCAGACATTTATCGCAGCTTTGATGTGTACAGCGATGCCTCCAGACAAGGTATTGGTTGCGTGCTGATGCAAGACGGCAAGGTAGTTGCCTATGCATCACGACAACTACGACCACATGAGGGAAATTATCCTACTCATGATTTGGAATTTGCTGCAGTTGTTCATGCATTAAAAATTTGGAGACACTATCTCATTGGAAAAAGGTGCCAAATTTTTACCGACCACAAAAGCCTCAAGTACATCTTCACTCAGCCAGATATAAATCTCCGTCAGCGAAGATGGTTAGAGTTGGTCAAGGATTATGACCTTGGAATAAATTACCATCCAGGCAAGGCCAACGTCGTTGTCAATGTGCTCAGTCGAAAGCCCGTCAGCTTAAATGTCATGTTAAAATCATTGCCCACCGAACTTCAGGAGGAGATCGCTCAGCTCAACTTGGTCATCGTGGATGCTGGCCTCACTAATATTTTGGAAGTTACCCCCACACTTGAGATGGAAATCCGCATGGCCCAGCCAGATGATGCCGAGCTACAAAAACATGCAAGGCAGCTCCCAGATTTCTTCAAGGACAACTTCGATACCCTCCGATTCCATGGACGAATTTGTGTACCAAATCAACCGGACATGAAGAAGAAAATCTTGTCAGAAGCACATGAATCCTCGTATTCCATTCATCCGGGAGGTACGAAAATGTATGAAGACCTTAAGCAAATATTCTGGTGGGATGGGATGAAGAAAGACATTGCCTATTTTGTAGCCTGTTGCGACATATGCAACAAGGTGAAAGCAGATCATCAGAAGCCAGCCGGACTTCTCCAACCACTGCCAGTTTCACAATGGCAATGGGATGATGTTTTCATGGATTTCATCACCGGATTGCCTAGGACTCAGCGAGGCAAAGACGCAATCTGGGTTATAGTGGACACCCTCACCAAGGTTGCTCACTTCATCCCGATCAGCACCAGATACAGAGCAGATGAACTTGCACAACTGTATGTATCCAGAATCGTCAGTCTGCATGGATTACCCGGGACTATCACTTCCGACCGAGGTTCTTTGTTTACCTCCGCTTTCTGGTCCCGTCTCCATCAAGCCTTGGGGACAACACTAAAATATAGTACTGCTTATCACCCTCAGACGGATGGTCAGACAGAGCGAGTAAATCAAATACTCGAAGATATGTTGCGAGCCTGTGTGCTAGCCAACAGGGTGAAATGGGAAGATTGCTTGCCATATGCCGAGTTCTCGTATAACAACAGTTTCCAGACTAGTCTAAAGATGTCACCATATGAAGCTCTATATGGTCGTAAGTGCCGCACTCCTCTAAATTGGTCTCAATCTGGAGATAGCCATATCTTCGGGACCGATCTCATGATGGAAGTTGAGAGACAAGTCAGGGAAATCAGAGATCGACTGCAATTGGCCAAATCCCGTCAGAAGAGTTATTATGATGCAAAGCACCGGCAGGTCAGTTTTGAACCTAGAGAACACGTGTACCTCTGAGTCACTCCTATGAGAGGAGTTAAGCGATTTCAGACTCGTGGAAAGCTGGAACCCAAATTCATTGGTCCATTCCCAATTATCTCTCGAGTGGGTACGGTTGCATACCAACTGGAACTACCCCCGGAGTTGTCAGATATACACAATGTATTCCATGTCTCGCAATTGAGATGATGCATATCCCCACCTGAGAAAAGGACTGCAATGGCTGAGATAGAATTGGCAAAGGATTTAACTCATGAAGAAAGACCGTTCAAAATTTTGGATCAAGTGGAAAGGGTCACTCGCAGCAAAGTCAGAAATTTTTTCAAAGTTCAGTGGGAGCATCACACAGAGTCAGAAGCAACTTGGGAGCAGGAAGAGTTCCTTAAGAGTCAGTATCCAGAGTGGTTTTCCCAAGCAACCGAATCTCGAGGATGAGATTCATTCTAAGTGGGGGAGGTTTGTGACAGCCTGGTTTTTGCCCTCTCTTATTTGTTTGAGTTTTCATTTGAATTTTTTTGAAACATGGAGTTTTTGAATCTCTTCATTTGGACTTAAACACTTGGGCATCCTTGGCTTTCACCCAAGTGTTCATTTCTCTCCCAAACCATCATTTCACTTCTGATCCACCACAAAATAATCTTTGGAATATTTTTCTTAAATTTTCTCTCTAAAACCCTAAGCCAAATCTGTTTGCTCCAAAGCAACCCTAATTTTTATGGTTCAGAAAATTCTAAGATAATTCACAAATTTTCTAGGGACCCTAGGGCACCTCCCTGAGCAAAAGTATTTCATCACTTTTTGGAATATTTTTTCTATAGAAAATCTTTTCTGTTCTGGACAGAAATGGTGGTTTCTACAGCAACTACCATTTTACTTGCTCCATTTGACCTGATCTTTCTTGTGCTTATTTACCTTAGTAACTCTAAGCTAGCCTCCAAAGCACAGCTTCAAACTCCCAGCCATTTGACCACAATAACATCACAAAGTTACTGTCCAGAAACTTACCAGACTTGTAAAATTTTCTCTACTGCACCTGGATCCAAACCAAACCATGGTAAACTTCAAAACCACCGTGAACAACATGCCAGACATGATTTTTGGACGAAGGCTGGCCTGAGGAGAGAGTTCGCACGGTGACCACGCATGTCCACGATGCCAGGCATGCGTGTCGACGCGCTCTGGGAGCCGCCGAGCGCTCTGTTCGCGCGTGCTCGCTTCCCCCGCCTGCCGAACCTTGCCAAAACTCGCCACCATCAACGTCTCGACACCCTTAACTCCGCCCTGGCACTCGCCAACGCCGGAGCTCACCGCAGCGAGCACGGGCAAGGTCCAGCTAGCCCAATAGTGCGGAGCGCACAGTGCTCGTCGTCACCCCCTTGATCCTGTGCTCGTCTCCGCTCGCCCACAGTGGCCGCGTGACCTCCGTCACCTTCTCCCCCTCTCACTGACGCCACTCGTCGCCGGGCACCATGGACAGGTGTCCACCGGCGGAGCACGAATCACCCTCGCCGCTCGCCTATATATAGAGCCCCTCCCCAACCTCCTTGGGCATCCTCCAGCACTCACACACACTCCACGGTCGAGCAGGAAGCCGTAGCCCGGCCGAGCAGGCCTCGGGCCGTCGTCCACGAGCTCGAGCTCGCCGGCGATCCCCTCTGGTCGCCGCGGCAGCTCCAACCCCTCCCAGGCCTGGGTGACCTCTCCAGGGCCTCCGCCTCTCTTCGGTGAGGCCGTCTTGCCCGCTCGGAGCCCCTGGAGCGGCCTCTGCTCGCCGTCTTCCTCAACTCCGACGACCTCCTCGTTCTGCCTCCGCTCGCGAGCTAGATTCTGACGCCGTCCGACCACCCCTAGCCACGCTATGGGTACGGGAAGGTGCGCCTCGACCTCCTCTTGCCATCCCTCCCTCTCGTTTTGGCCAAAGATCCCTCGTCGCTGACGAGAGCTCCAGCGAAGCCGCAGCCGTCTCTGTTTCTCTCTCCCTCTTCCCCCACCTGACTAGCGGGGCCCACTAGTCAGCCACTCAGTACGCGCACGAAGCGGTACGAGTGGTGGCGCCCCTAGGCTTTACGCCTTCGACGTCACCCCCCGTCTTTTTCTTTTATTCAAATTCATTTGAATTTACAGAAAACTTCAAACAGTTATAGCTTTTAACCATAAGTCCAAATGAATTGATTCTTTTTGCATTGTGTTCTTTGGAAGGAAATCTAACTGCTCACCAAAGATGAGATTTTTCTGAGCTGTTTAGAATTTCTGGTGAATTTCAGAAATGTTCTTGATATTTTCTTTTTGTGTTTAAAATTATTTTCACAAGGTGAGGCTTGTCTTGAGGATCACCAGGAGGCTTGTGAACCTCATCTGCACTAAGGCAAGCCACAACAACATTTTTATGATGCCATTTCAATATTTGTAATTTTCTCACTTGAATGAAATGATTAATCCATGCTTTTAAATAATTATTGAGTTTTGTATTCTGTTAAATGTTGGATAGTTGTTATGCCTGATTTACCGAATAGTTGAAACTAGTTTAGTGGATAAAGCAAGTTAAGATTTATTTCAGGTGATGTTAGAGAAAATTTTGTTATGCATGGTAGTTAGTTTAGCTATATTTTTGCCTTCCTGAAATTGATAAAAAATTTGTTAGAAAATATTCTATTAAATCATATTACTTGTTTTACAGAAAGTTTGAACTTAATTTAGTGATAAAGAAAGTAAGAATTGTTCATAGTAAAATCTTTTGTTATGCATATGAAAAAGTTATCGGAGTTGCTTTCTTGCGTAAGAAATTAATGAAACTTGTTGCAAAATATTTTGGTTCAGTTGTGAGTCATTTTGAGCTACTAGAGTAACATGAGTTGTTGATGGTTATGCTTGGTGTAAAGATGACATCGGTCATTTTTTTTATGATGCATGTGTTGTTTTGCATTTCATGGCATGCTATGACACCAGTCATTGTTAGTTTAAAGTTGAAACTGAAAATAACTCAACTTGAATACACCGTTGACTGGGTCATGGTGCCGCTGAATCGAGTTCTTTCCAGTGCAACCACATTTGCCTTTATGGGGGGCCTTGATTCGGTCCATTGACACGGCCTCTGGTCGGTGCCTCCATCTAGGGAAGGTTATGCCGTGTTTGCCCTGGCCCGGCAAGCAGACATAATCTTCTGTGCTCGTTGATGAGATTATGGTACCGAGTCCACGAGTGGGAGTGTCCCCGAGTGGGAGTTTGACCACGATGGTGGTCGAGGTATCTTTGGTAGACACGGGGCCACCCAGGACCAGCCCGTTGGGGATTTGGGTTGGAGTGGCCGGGAGAGTGTTGTGGCAATGGAGGGGTTTCGTCGGAATGCCGTTGGTCCACCTGAATGGGAGTGCGAGGCCATGGGTTCCGTTGTGTGGGTACAATGTGCTACCTCTACAGAGTGTATAATCTATCGATAGCTGCGTCCACGGTTATGGACACCACGTAGTAGGTCCCACCATGAGTCAACGAATAATAAAAATTGCACACTAAGCTGTAAAACTTTGCATTGTCGAGGATGGCAGAAAGGCCATCGAGGAATTTGGGACCAGATATTGGTCGTGGTTGTGATCGCCATAAGGATCATGAGTCATGTTGTTAAAGACCACGTTGGTGGTGTGTTTTACCACATTGGTGGTGTGTTTGTGATCTGAGGATGATCACGGTTGGTAAGTTGTCCCAAGGGACGTTCAAGCATGATCACAACATGTTGACATATAGTGTTGCATTTTAATTGGTTAAATATCATGTTATTGTTTGTCATTATGAGTATGCTTGTTGTGAGCTTGCAAGTACATTCAATGTACTGACCTGGCGTGTCATGCCAGATTTCAGGAAAGTCTCATTGGAAAGGAGCGCTGTTCGAGTATAGATCGTGTCCACATCGGTGTCCCTGTGATATGGAGCTTTCGCTATGAGTTATTCCGCTGCCACATAGTTGCTCGGATCGAGGCCCCTTTATGTTCACTAAATAATGTACATATTGTTCAGCCGCACCGAGCGTGCCGCTTGGCCTCGACCGCTGTTGTAATATGAACTATGTTCCTCTAGCCTCAATAAAGCGGTTGTTTTCTGTACCAGTATGTTGTGTGTTGCCAGAAGACATGGTCTCTGGGCTGGCAATGCAGGGTAAACCGGTCGCTCTGAGCTGGGGTGCCACAGCTTCATCCTTGAAGACAAGCTCTCCTGCGGAGTGTTCGCGCTTGCGGTCATGGCGGATGTGGTGCCAGGTAGGAGGATGATCCGCTATGGTGTGGAGGTTAGCTGGGCATTGACGCTTTAAGTAGCGCATTCCGGTGAGGCCAAGTGTCCTGGTGCGTCATTAAGTTGCCGAAGTTGGTTCCTCGGGCACCGAGCCTCTTAACAACAGCATATGGACGGACAGCATGAATGCGGGCAACTGGCGCCGGCTGGGAACGCACCGCGCGACGACGCGAGGGATGAGGGTTTTTGTTGTGCCATGGTAGTCATCTGCGGTCGTAGCAACGTTTGAGATGCCCTTTGCTCACATGCGATCCCCGCATGTCATTGAAAAAGCAAGACGACCCGGCATGGTCTCAGGTCCTGAGGATGCAGTTGGCCGGACTACACCACTCCGCGGACGCGTCCCGGCGCCCCGTGCGTCCTCGACGAGCCGGGTGTTGGGGTGTGTTTGGATTGTCGCCAAAGTGCACCTTACCAAAATTTTGTTCATGACCCAAAGATTGGTCTTTGTTTGGATGGTTTCCATCTTTTTGGCATGCCAATGAACTCTAGCCAACTCTAGTTCATTTTTCTTGCCAATGTTGGCAAAATCATGGGCAACCAAAACCTCAACCAATTTTTTGGCTACCCAATGCTTTGATGGGGCAACCTTGGGCACAAACCAAACATACCGTTGCTCGTGCCACCACACTAACGCTACCCTCGGCACACTGAAATCGACCGTGTCTAGCGACGATGAGCATGTCGCTCACCGCGGTCGCCGTGTCCAGAGGCGGTGCTGGAGCTGCGCCACGTTGTTGGCCCCCACAACCCACTTGAACGGTCGCCGGTGGCGAGGAGGTCATGGGCCAGCTCCTCCATTGGACTAGTCTGCGTTACGTCGTCCTGACAGGTGTGCCCCACATGTCGGTTTCCCTATTTTCCCGGCCATATTCGAGCGTCAGTGCTCCATGTTGCGCATCAGGCCTTTCACTATGTAGGCCAAGTGAGACAACTTATTGTTTATTTGAGCCGTTCAAGTATATTCATGTGGCATTCGCATATTTCTCATTCCTCTCCAACCCTCTTCTCCATCGATCATGTCGCCCTCCGGTCGAGTCCATCCTCCCGGATGCCTCATTTGAACATTCCGCCGAGTATCATTCGCATGTGGGCCTAGACCATGCTTGTATTTCCAATGTTTTGTAATTTGTCCGACATGCATACACAAACAGTTCGTTTAAAGTTTCACTTTGCCTCCACTACGTGTTGCTTCGCGTCTTAGTTTTCACATCCCATTTGGTTCATGCCTCGACACATGTTGACGAGATCGATTGATGTTCAGAGATCAATTGCGTGTCGTGCAAGGAGATAAAGGTTTGGTCTGTTTCTATGATAGAAATGACCTGGGGGGGGGGGGGGGTCTGTGGGGATCAGAGGGAGTATATTGTACATTCATAAGCGAAACGAATGTATTGTACCCACCCTAGTCCTCTTTCAATCGATCTTCGGACCCCGAGATGAAATCGAGAGAGAACGAGTGGGGCCATGTGTGATAGCTAAGGCGGATTCAAAATTTTGAACCGGTGATATAGCATCCGCAAATCATATATAAATGGTATTCAATGTTCGTTTTGTTTTTCAACATACAATATACTCCCTCCTATCCTTTCTCGTTTACATATAAGTTTTATGTGTAGTCAAAGTATCTCTACTTTGATAAAAAAAGTATCAACATTCAACAACGCCCAATCTATATCGTTAGATTCGTAAGTACTCCTAGATTTGTACTCGAGATGGTTTCCAATTTGTTTTCAACCACGTCAATGTGCTTGTTCTTGCGCATGCTCTTCCTACTAGGATTTCGCCACGTATAGCCAGTCCAATAGAAACTTTTCTTAAGCTCCCTATCCAATAGTACTAGTGGAGTACTGACAACATCTGTACTAGAGTGTGCAGTGCTCATAGTAGTACTCCTTCCTTCCATTTATATAGGGCCTATGTGGAGGAGAGAGATGTGAAAAAGTAAGGGGAGTATGCTTTGTGTAAGTTGCATGTCATATATTATTACTCCAACATTTGGTCAAAGTTAGCCTCGAAAAATGCATTAGGCCCTGTATAGTAAATGGAAGGAGGGAGTAGGGGCTCATTCGGTTTGGAGGAAATCAAAACGTAGGAATTAGGAGTAGTATAGGAATTTGATAGGATGGCACTTGCCATCCTAAGGAATTGACTTGCCTCGTTCCTACGCGCAAAATGATCTTTGAGTGGATGTGTAGTTTCCTCCAAAAACATAGGAAATGAGTAGTATCCCTACGAAATTCCTGTACGCATTTCCTACAAACCGAATGCATATATAGGAAATTTTTCTCCAAAATCCTTGTTCCTATGTTTTTTCTACGAAAATCCTCCAAACCGATTGAGGCCTAGTAGTGGAAGTGGATCCTTTGACGTAGGTATCCCTGCCCTACCCTCCATTTCGGTCACGTTCTGGCGGACCCCATGCTTGCTAGGCCCCGCATGTCAGTAACTCAATGGGTTCGACCACGTCAGGGTATCCTCATCCGTAGTATACTCCCTCTATTTTTATTTACTCTGCATAAAACATAGGGAGTGGTAGTATAAATGACGCGGGTGGGGGAGGGGGAGGAACGTCGGTTTGCTCTCATCTGCGGTCCCACAAGCGAGCGAAAACGCAAGATGATGCGTGTTCCATTCGGTGAGCGACGTGGAGGGTCCAGCTTGCCGGGATGCAACGCGAACACGACAAGAGCGATGTATAGTCAAAACCGATTGACCGGTCGTCACCGGAACCCCTATTCACACCAGAACCTTCGTTGCTTGGCCTATGCCAGCCACTGCCCTAAAACCACACCTAATCTCCATCCCGTTCCCCCACCTTTCGATCCCCTAGCCCGCATCAAGCGTCCCCTATTTCGCCAGAAAGCCATGGTGCACCGCAAGATCACGTACTACAAGATGCTGATGCCGGAGCACCGCGCAGAAATCGCGGTGGTGGTCAGCGCCACAGACCTCCGTTCCCAAGCTCGCTTTGCGGCGGGCCAATCCCCGAGTTCTCTGGAGCCAAGCTGCGAGGAGGAGGAAGCCAATCCAATGTTCATGGCGGAGGTCGCGGCGCAGAAGGCCCCCGATGGGTATGAGACGATGGACGTCGACTTCGTGCCGGCGTCCGAGTCCCCCATGGTGCAGGCGGACCAGCGGTTCAACCTGGTGATACTAAAGGAGGACCGGGAGGCAGAGGATCAACTCGACGTGGAGCGTGCGCATGCCGCTGCCATCGAGGCTCTCCTGCAGGCGGAACCGGATGTCATGGATGTGAACCGGGCGGCAGAGGCTCAACTCAACGCGGAGCACGCGGATGCCGCTCTCATCGAGGCCCCCCCGCAGGTAGAACCGGACATCCTGGACTTGAACCGGGTGGTGGAGGCTTGACTCGACGGGAAGCGCGCGGATGCCGCTGCCATTGAGGCCCTCCTTCAGGAAGAACCGGACGTCCTCGACTTGAACCAGGCGGTGCTCTCGTACGTGCAGAGCGCCCGCACGCTCCACGTGAATGAGTAGCTGGAGGCCGAGGACAACCACGGTGCGGAGCCACACGTCGGCAGCTACGGCTGGTTCGCGCCGGCAGCCAAAGACAATGAGGCCGTCTTGTTCCGCGAGCAGTGATAGTTTTTATTTATGTTGTTGTTTTTATGGATCTTTTGCTGTGTAAAAACATATATTGTTATGCAAGTCGCCTGACTTGGGTCAGTCTACCATTTTAGGCGGCTGGATGAAAATCCTACGTCTCCTAACCCTTCTTCCTCACCTCTTCGTCTTCCTCAACAGACCACCGCACGGGTCGTACGGATACTCCCCAACATGCGGTTGGATAAACATACTCTATGAATGAAAATTATGTGTCAGCGGTAGGATGGATGAGTTTGGTTTGTTCACATGTGACAGCACGTGTCAGTGAGGGTGCGTTCCCTTGGTTAGGTTTGCAGCGTGCAGGAGCAACTGTGTGAGGGTGCGGTGCGACCGCGGCGTGGAGGAGCGACCGTGTGAGGGTGCGGTGCGACCGTGAAAGTGCGTTATATCGACTAGAGGGGGGTGAATAGGCGATTTTTATGAATTCTTCACTGAGGAATTGCAGGGTGAGGAAATTCCTGAGTGAAGAACTACTTGCAGCGGAATAAGTACTCAGAAGTAAACATAACAAAGCATGATCATGGTCTTCATTAAGAAATGAAAACAAGCACAGAGTACAGAAAGCGTAAACATAGGATAAGACAAACAGATAGAAGAAATTGAACTGAGGAAATAGACAAAGTCTTCAGTCAAAGTCTTCAAACAGATATGAACAAGCACACAACATAGATAAGAGGAAATGGAAGGGTTGAGGAAATGTAACCAGTTAAGCTCGGTGAAGACAATGATTTGGTAGACCAGTTCCAACTGATGTGACAGTTGTACGTCTGGTTAGGGCGGCTAGGTATTTAAACCTGAGGACACATAGTTCCGGACACCCGGTCCTGAATACGCAGCTCAGGACACTTAGTCCTCATCGTATTCCTCTTGAGCTAAGGTCACACAAACCTCGCCCAATCACTCGTGGTAAGTCTTCAGGTGACTTCCAAACCTTCACAGACTCGGTCACTCGGCGATCCACAATTTCCTCTTGGATGCTCTAGACCATGACGCCTAACCATCTAGAAGATGCACATTCTTCAAAGGTATCAAGCGTCGGATCCACGAAGGATCAACCTCTTCAGTGATGCTCAATCACTTTGAGTTTGTAGGTGTTCGGGTTTGGGTTTTCCTCACTTGATGATTTTCACTCAAAGTCCTCGGAGGATGGGATGCTCTCAAATGACAAGTGTCAGTTTCTCTCGGAGCAGACAACCAGCTAGTGGTTGTAGGGGGCGGCTATTTATAGCCTAGGGAGCAGCCCAACATGATAAGACATAAATGCCCTTCAATGATATGACCGTTAGGTGGGTAAATATTTTGGGACAGCTGGCGCATAGCACAGCAACGGTCGGAATTTTGAGTAGCAAATTCCTCAGGGCTATCTTGTTCCTCACTGTGTAGGCAATCCGCACTGGCGAATTCCTAACTCCTCAGTCAGAACAAATTCCTCAGATACTAGAAGAACTCCGTCTCTATCACTGAAGAAATTGACTAAACTTTATGAGATTTCCAATGGCTTCACTCGAAGGGATTGGTAGGTGTAGGATTTTGAGTTGAGCACCACATGGAAATTTTTCCTTAGTATTTCCTTGACCCCCTTTAACAGTACGGTGTTTCCTATGACTTAAGAAAGGGAAAATGAAACTACGAAAACAAAAGTCTTCACGCTTCATGTTCCTCAAATGAATACCAAGTCTTCATGGTCACACCAATTTCTTCACTTTCAAAGTCTTCAGAAAGTCTTCAAAAATCCAAAGTCTTCAGTCGAAGAACTTCATTTTTAGGGGTCGACTTTCTCTGTAAATATTAAACTCCTAATGGACTTATAGACCTGTGTACACTCACAAACGCATCAGTCCCTTAACCTATAAGTCTTCAATACACCAAAATCACTAAGGGGCACTAGATGCACTTACAATCTCCCCCTTTTTGGTGATTGATGACAATATAGGTTAAGTTTTCAACGAGGATAAACATATGAAGTGTAAATACTGATATTGAGGAATTTGATTGTAGGATATAGAAGAACTCCCCCTGAAGATGTGCATAGTGAGGAATTTGCTTTTGAAGAAATGAACACTTTGAAGAGTAGAATCATGGAGGTATCCCCCTATATCTCGTAATCCATACACGCATTTAACATATAATATGAAGAATTTGAAATGCATGATGAAATATGGTGACTGATGTAATTCAGCATGCGTGCATTAACATTAATGAGGAATAAGCATGCAGAAAAACTCAGCAAAAGTATCAGACCACCATAGAGTTTAAGATTACAACTCGATCCAGTGAAGTCTTCAAAAGAACGAGAGTTGTAACTTAGAAAAAAATGCCCATAGGTAGATCCGCTTGATGATTAACTCAAATTTCTCCCCCTTTGTCATCGAATGACCAAAATGATCGAAAATGAGGACTAACGCCCCTGAAGAATATCAAGTTGACAGAGGAGTGCCAGCGTTGTTGGGGTCATTTGTTGTTGTAGGGCCTGCCACAGTGTCATCCAAGTCCTCATACCCGTCGGTGTCGCGGGATGAAGAATATGAGCTGGCCACCAAGGAAGGAACTTTGACCTTCTTGAATTTCTTCGGAGGAGGTGCAGACCAGTCAAAGTTCTCCTTGAGACCCATTTGCTTCAGATCTTCTTCACCATACAGATGTGATAAGACAGCCCAGGTGCGACCGAAAACTTCATGGAGGTAGTAATGGTTTTATTCACTGCATTATGTGTAGCAGTCATGTTGTGAAGAATTGAATCAAACTTACGCTTAACCCATTTATGGTTGCGATCCACCTTCTAGTGAAGACTAAGAAGCAGCTCACGGCCAGTCATCACCCTGGGAGCTGTGGCTTGAGGATTTGAGTTGGATGCATTTGCAGCAGAGTCATGAGTTGCAGAGTCATCATTGGTGGAATAAGATGCAGCTTTGCGAAACTGACCATCCAATGGACGAATGCCTTCATCAATGACAACAGGTGCCTTCCCCTTTTCATCAGTTGAGGTAAAAGTCTGCTTGAGGACTTCAATAGGGGGCAGGTAGCTGAGGTGATTCTGAAAATTAGCCTTGTAGTTGAGTGAAGACCTTGTTCTGAGTAATCTCATAATCCAAGGAGCATAAGGCTTCAACTCAAACAGAGAGAGTGCAACATTTGCCAGAGTCCTCATGAAGAAATCATAGTAATTGACAGGAATGCTATGAATGATGTTGACTAGCAGATTCTTCATGATGCCAACTATTTCCTCATAAGATGAGTTGTGGCCTTTGCTAGGACTCATTGTCCTTGTCAGAATGCGATAGACTGTCCTGGGCACATAGAGTAAGTCCTTCACGAGGAATTTGGTCCTTGGGGCTTGCCGGGCTTCAGAGGCTTCATTAGAACTTGTATGTAATGAGAAGTGAGTTCAGGTTCTTGGTACAGGCAGCGAGTTCCTTCACTGGGTGGATTGATGGGCAGGGCGTGAAGTAATTCAGAGGCCGGTGCCTTATAATGAGTGTTATCGGTCATCCAGTCCAAGACCCAGGTGGTGATGTCTTCAGGATCACCTGTGATGTGAAGTGTCGCATAGAACTGAAGAATAAGCTCTCCATTCCAATCAACAATGTAAGAGCAAAAATTTAGGAGGCCTGCGTCATGAAGCATGCCGAGGATAGGAGAGAAACCAGACAATGATTCCATGTCCACGTGAGGAATATGCTCATGGTAGAAGATTTTGTCCTTATTGAAAAGCAGTGAAGAATAGAAGTTGGCCTAGCTGGTAGTCCAGAAACACTTCCTCCTTAGATGAGCAGAGTCATAAGGACTGTAGTCAGTGAAGAATACATGCTTGCCAAAGAAGTCATCAACCTTGAATTTTTGCTTCTTTGAGAAGGGATCATTTGGCTTGGGGTGAGGAGTGTCAGTCAATTGCATCACAACCTCAGGGATCTCGACGTCAGGTTCCGCAGGCTGAGGAATTTCAGGTTCTTCTTCAGTGGCAGCCTGTGACTTCAATTCTTCATTTACATTTTCTTCAGCACTAGTGGTTGGAATCTCTCCATGGACTGATGATGTGGCACGAGGTTCTTCAGATCCCATTTGAACTTCAGTGGTTACAGGGGACTGAGGAATTTGTTGAAGGGGTGTGAACAGAGGAGAATTGGGGTGCTGACTTTCCCAAAAGTCATCGTTCATCACTGGAGTTGTGCATCCAATGTCCACATTGTCTTCTTCATCCATTTCTTCAATGCCGGCCTCTTCAGCAATGAACTGAGGCATGGGCGATGAGATAATTGGGGTTGAAGGGATTTCATCCACTTCAATTTCTTCATCCAACTGCTCTGACGAAGCAGCAGAAGGAATGTCATCATCTGATCCATTTGGGATCATGTATTCTTCATCAAAAGGAACAAGGTCCTTTGATGGCATGGATGAGACAGGAACACCATCAATTGGATTGTCATAGGAACTTGTTAGTGGCTTCATTTTCTTCGGAGCTGAAGAATCTGATGCAGTTGATGCCTTCCTTTTCTTCACAGTTGCACGCTCTGCAGCCTTGGTCTTCTTCACATCTGATGCAAATGGAAGGATAGGAGTTGGTGTAGGCGCAGGAGGAGCAGAGGAATTTGGTCCAAGATCTTCAGGCACAACTGATGCAGTTGCCCTGACTTCTTCATTTTCTTCAGGCACAACACTAGTGGTTGCCCTGGAAATTTCTTGAGCGGCTGGAATGGAGTCATCAGCCCTGGAATTAGCATTTTCTTCAGCAGCCTGAGTGTCATCAGCGGTGCTGGCATTTTCTTTAATAGAATGAGCAGATGCTACAGCCTGAGGAATTTCTTGTTGCATTTGGGCAGCAACAGTGGAGGTGAACTTGTCAGTAAGTCTCACAAAACGAACCTTGGCTCCCAGCCAATCAGCGTGGTATGCGTAAAATTCATCACTGAGCTTCTTGATCTCAGATTAAATAGTGACAATTTCTTCAGTTGTCATAGAGATAACGTTTTTCTTCAGGAAACGCTCCTTTTTGTACTGCGCTTTCTTGATCTGCCTGGCCTTTTCAAATTTCCATTTCTCTTCTTGAATGAAGTGAGTCAACATATGACTTTGGTCAGGAGTCAACTTGAAATCAGGCATGGGAGTGTTGGAGTCCTTGTGCCAGAGATCAATGTACTCAAGGATCAACTTTCGGTCCAAAAGTAGAGGCACACTTGTGCCTTTGGCTCTAGCGGCCCTGACTTGCCTATCCCTGATGATTTCAGCAAGCTCTTCATCATCAGCTTCGTCTTCATCAGATGACACTTGAAAAGCGACCTGCTTCTTTTGAGGACTTGGTCGAGAACCTCGTCCAGCAGTTGCCTTGGTCTTCAGCAGAGTGGGGCCAGTTGAAGAATGCAATGGAGCTGAAGAACTTGCAGGGGTGCCTGAGGCAATAGTGATGCCTGTTGTCCTTTGGCACGAGGCAAGATGCGCAGGTGCTGAGGACTTTGACGGAGTTGGTGTGGGTTGAGGAATTGGCCGTGAGGGCTTTGAAGAAACTGGCCGTGAGGGCATTGCTGAGGAACTTGGCTGTGAGGGCATTTGGGTAGAAGCACTTGGCTTGTGAGCCAGCTTCTTTGGCATTACCTTCTTGGGCTTACTTGTAGAGGCCTCAGTAGTGGCAGCAGCAGCAGCAGAGTCTTCATTGAATTTCCTCACTGCTTCCTTAGCTACTCTGGCAAGCTTGGCCTGGCGCTTGGCCCATTCATAAGGATAATCCTCATCATGCTTGAGGCTGGTGGGATCAGCTTCTTGGCCAAGTGCCAAAGGAGGTCTTGGGCATGGAGGATTAAGAATGAATTTCTTCATATACTTGGGAGTAACATATCTGTACTCCCTCCATCCCGTGCCCATCTCCTTTATATTCTTTGTATGCGCACCTTGCACTGATTTTGTCCTCCATGCCATGTTTGGCCTCATCAGGAGTGCAATAATCCTTGTAGATATCCTTAGGGATTTCAAACGCAGTGTTGATCTCAGGCCTCTTTCCTCCCTTCTGTGGTTTCTTGCCATCTGCCATTTTCTTCAGCTGAGGGTTTTGAACGATTGAGTTCTCTGAAGAGGTATGCAATTTTTCTTCGAGGAATGCTGCAAATGAGTTAAGTTGATGAGAACCTAGTGATTCAGCAGTGGACATGTGTACCTGTGAACAGAGTATAGGTGCGAGGAATTTGGAGAGGTCATATGCGTTCTCAAAAGTTTTTTCAAAAAAGGACAAGTTTGAAGAAATTGACCAGATGAGTCTTGAAGAATTTCACTAAGCGTTCTTTGACTTAGGTTCCAGAGTTGTACATATTTGAAAATCGACACAATTGAGGAATCTTGAAGAAAAATGTTGCTTAGAGAAACAGATCAAGAACAGATGATATGTGAGGTGTTTAGTGTGTGAAGAGTTGAGAAAAAAACACCTTTTGAAGATTTGAAGAAAACATTAGAATCAATAAGGGCAGTAAAAGTAACTTTTAATTACCCTTGACGAAGAACACGACGAACTAGGAAGTGTAGATTTGAAGCTCGTCGGTTCAGATCTTCCACGCCCTAACTTGGCTGAGGAAGATAGCTACGGCGGCGGAGGAGTGAAGAAATCTGCGTCCGGCGTGAGTACGGCAGCGACAAGGTCGAGGTAGTGAAGCTCTTCCTCACCAGCGATGATGGAAGTAGCGGCGGCGCTAGGGTTGAGGAGCTCGAGCAAGGGAGTGAGATCGAGCGGAGTAAAAGTGAAGTGAGGAAGGGAGAGGGGTATTTATAGCCAAAGTGGAAAACAACCGCTCACCTAAGGAAATAGGACGAACGTGCCCCTGACCTTTCTCATTCGCTTGACATGTGTCACCCACGCATAGAGAGGTGACGATCATGCGAGATCGTGGGTGAATAGATAAAGATCGCATAGAATGCGGAACAGTTTGAGCGGCAAAGCCGAAAATTTAGATAAGATAGGTTTTAAAGTTATGTTCGCAATTTCTTCAGCTGAGAAGGACATAGTGAAGATTTTGAACGAGATTCAAATAGAACGCACATGAAGAATTTGTGAATAGACTGGGTTGAGTTAAGTATAGAGGGGGGAAAGGGTCCGATCACATTCACTTAGCAGAAAGAGCAACTAGAAGAAATAGAAATAAGTGAATGCTGTAGAGGACATAAACTCATATATATAGCCAATGAAGAAAGATGACGGAAATGGTGAAGACAATGCAAGTTGAAAAACAACTGAGGAATTTCAAAGAACTGAGGAAAAAACTCAATTGAAGATTTTCAACATTTTGTAGTGGCATGACCCACCGTATAAGAATGATGATTTCAGACACCGCGTACAATTGTCGTAGGGTTCTAAGAATCAAATTCTTCGTTAATTTCTTCACACTTAGAGTGTTATTCTTCATTGATTGAAGAAAAACGTTTCTTCATGTGTTGCACATCTAAGTCATCAATTTTGCATAAGTGTTAGGATGAGTGTCCTTTTCAAAGAACATTCGAAGATTCTAGGATATTTAGCTCACACCGCAACTTGCTAAATCTCTTCTCATCCAAGGGCTTAGTGAAGATATCGGCTAGCTGTTCCTCAGTCTTCACATGCTCAATAGAGATGTCGCCCTTCAACACATGATCACGAAGAAAATGATGACGAATCTAAATGTGCTTTGTCTTCGAGTGCTGAACTGGGTTATGAGCAATCTTGATGGCACTCTCATTGTCACAGTAGAGATGCACATTGTTCACGTTGACGCCGTAGTCCTTGAGCGTTTGCTTCATACATAGTAGTTGAGCACAGCAAGAACCAGCAGCAATGTACTCAGCTTCAGCAGTAGACAGTGATACGCAGTTCTGTTTCTTCGAGGACCAACAGACCAAATATCGACCGAGGAAATGGCATGTGCTAGAAGTTGACTTGCGGTCCACACGATAACCAACATAGTCAAAGTCTGAATATCCAATGAGATGAAAAGCCGAGCCCTTGGGGTACCACAATCCAAGTGTTGGTGTGTGAGCTAGATATCAAAGAATATGCTTCATAGCCTTATGGTGTGATTCCTTTGGTGTAGCTTGAAATCAGGCACACATTCAAACACTAAGCATAATATCTGGCCTAGATGCACATAAGTACAATAAAGAACCAATCATGTAGCGGTATACCTTTTGATCGAAGTCAATACCATTTTCATCAGTGCATAGATGACCATTTGTGGGCATAGGGATTTTGACTCCTTTGCAATGTTGCATGCCGAATTTCCTCAGTACATCCTTGAGGTATTTCTCCTGAGATATGAATATGCCATTGCGCTGTTGACGAATCTGAAGACCTAAGAAGAATTTCAATTCTCCCATCATAGACATTTGATATTCTTCACTCATCATATAGGCAAATTCATCACTGTAACGTTGGCAAGTACATCCGAAAATAATATCATCAACATAAATTTGGCACACAAACAATTCACCATCATAAGATTTAGTGAAAAGAGTTGGGTCAAGTGAACTAGGTTTGAAGCCTTTCTTCATGAGCAATTCCTTCAAAGCGTCATACCACGCTTGTGGGGCTTGCTTGAGGCCATAGAGGGCCTTATTGAGTCTGAAGACTTTGTTAGGATGCTTTGGACCTTCAAAACCTGGGGGTTGAGCAACATATACTTCTTCCTCAAGCTTACCATTGAGGAATGCACTTTTCACATCCATTTGATATAAGATGATGTCATGATGGTTAGCATAAGCAAGTAATATGCGAATAGCTTCAAGTCTAGCAATAGGTGCAAAAGTTTCATCGAAATCAATTCCTTCAACCTGTGTGTAGCCTTGAGCTAGAAGCCGTGCCTTATTCCTCACCACAAGGCCATTTTCATCTTGCTTGTTGCGGTAGATCCAATTTGTGCCGATGATATTGTGCTTGCGTGGATCTGGACGTTTGACCAGTTCCCAGACGTTGTTGAGCTCGAATGGATGTAATTACTCTTGCATAGCTTGAATCCACTCAGGCTCCAGAAATGCTTCATCTACCTTAGTGGGCTCTGTGATAGAGATGAAAGCAAAGTACCCACAAAAGTTAGATAAATGTGAAGCTCTTGAGTGTGTGAGAGGACCTAGAATGTTGATGTCGCTGATGATTTTCTCAATTTGCACTTCATTTGCAACGCGAGGATGAGCGGGTTGTCGTTGAGGAATTTGATCAGCATTTTCTTCAGCACCATTTTCCTCAGGTGCATCAGCATGACGTTCTTCATGTTCTGGAATGACTTCTTCAGCAGATTCTTCAGTAGGAATGACATCCTCAGTAGCCTTGAACTTGATAGATTACTCAGGAGGTATTTCATCTGTCATAGGAGCTAGGTGCTCTCTTTGCGAGCCATTAGTTTCATCGAACCGCACATCTACAGTTTCAACAACCCTGTGATGACAGGTGTTGAAGACTCTGTAGGTGTGCGAGTCCTTACCATAACTGAGCATAAAATCTTCATGTGCTTTCGGTGCAAATTTAGAACTGTGATGAGGATCTCTAATCCAACATTTAGCACCGAAGACTTTGAAATAACTCACATTGGGTTTCTTGTCAGTGAGGAGTTCATATGCAGTCTTCTTGAAGAATTTGTGAAGATATACCCTGTTGATGATGTGGCACACAGTGTCAATTGCCTCAGGCCAAAAGCGAGGAGGCGTCTTGTACTCATCAAGCATAGTGCGGGCCATCTCAACAAGAGTCCTGTTCTTGCGCTCTACGACGCCATTTTGCTGAGGAGTATACGGAGCAGATAACTCATGAGTAATACCAAGTTCATCAAGATAGTCATCAAGACCAGTGTTCTTGAACTCAGTTCCATTATCACTTTTGATGTGCTTGATCTTCACACCAAAGTTGGTTGAAGCCCTCGATGAAAATCATTTGAAGACTTCTTGCACTTCAGTCTTGTAAGTGATGATATGGACCCATGTATATCGAGAATAATCATCAACAATCACAAAGCCATATAAGGATGCAGCTTTGTAAATGTGGCATAGCGAGTAGGGCCAAAGAGACCCATGTAAAGTAATTCAAATGGTCGAGTAGTAGTCTTTCCCTAATAATAAAACACGGATTGACTTCGTGGGTTCACCGTCGTAATACGCCTTTTGCCCGTCGTAATACGCTTTGTGCGTTTGTGTTTGTGTCTATCAGTTTATTTTTCTCGGGAAAAAAAGTCACCCAAGTCTGGCCACCATGATGAGGCACGTATTTTTTTCTTATACAACAGGTTCTTTTAGTTGTAGTTT
This sequence comes from Triticum urartu, assembly GCF_003073215.2. Classification (NCBI taxonomy): domain Eukaryota; kingdom Viridiplantae; phylum Streptophyta; class Magnoliopsida; order Poales; family Poaceae; genus Triticum; species Triticum urartu. The sequence goes on from NC_053024.1 coordinate 362,912,554, forward strand.
ATTGTTTGCAACCTCTTCTATACCAACACACTGGGCCGACTTACGTGCTGATGGGCCTGCCAGAAATTATTGCTCCTGTGTAGGTATCTAACCCGCGCCCTCACGTTCGCTCCAAAGGCTACAATAATAGTTTGATTTGCTTATTAAATTAATAATGGTCCCACCTTGCTATTCTACATCAAATCTCATCAGTTTATATACCTCAACAAATAGATGATCCACAAGCCCCTTCGTCATCAATAAACAAACAGGTCCCACCCTGCTATTCTACATGAAATCTCATCAGTTTATATACCTCAGCAAATAGACGATCGACAAGCCCCTTCGTCAATAAACAAACAATATTGTGAGGTGTGATCTAGATTGCTAATCGACTTACGTGCTGATGGGCCTGCCAGAAATTATTGCTCCTGTGTAGGAATCTAACCCGTGCCCTCACATTCGTTCCAAAGGCTACAATAATAGTTTGATTTGCTTATTAAATTAACAATGGTCCCACCTTGCTATTCTACATCAAATCTCATCAATTTATATACCTCAGCAAATAGACGATCCACAAGCCCCTTCGTCATCAATAAACAAACAGGTCCCATCCTGCTATTCTACGTCAAATCTCATCAGTTTATATACCTCAGCAAATAGACGATCGACAAGCCCCTTCATCAATAAACAAACAATATTGTGAGGTGTGAGCTAGATTGCTAATCATCTTGAGATTTACAAAGTCACCGTAGGCGCCTCGTCCACGACGGAAACGTCTCCTCCCACTGAATGCGCTTTGCCGGAAATCCTGAAATAAATACAGAAAAGCATAGACATTTATGTTTAGAAAAAACAAAAAATTTCTAAAGTCACATCACAATTGAGTAGCTTAATATTTTTGTACAAGATCCTAATTAAGCATTCATGTCGTCGCCAATATGTATTTTAATTTTAATTACAATTAAATAATGTTCATTACAACCAGTGCATCTATCCAATTAGAAAACTCAACATAATTTCCGTGACTTATGATTGAACTATGTGTGAACGTTGCAAGAAGGAAAAAAATTGTTGTAGAGAAAAGAGAGCACAAGATATACATATGAGATATCACAAGGTGAAGTAGGAGATTGAGAGATGAATATTTTCCTCTGGTTGCTAGCATGTTTGCTATAGATACATATGCTAATAGGTGTTATAATATTGGTTCAGAGTCAAATGTGACATTTGTAATGTTAAAATAGATTTTGAGTTTGGTATATGCAAAAATGTTTACAACCTATAAAAATCTTAAGTAAGTGATAATTGATAAATGAATTTGTGTGTCGTAGATTGAACCATCTATGCCAAATATGAAAGCACACATGTGTATCATTTGTTTTTTTAAATGTCCAAACATTTTTCTCAACGATGGTTTTTTATCTTGAATGTAATATATTTATATGTATTCAGATATTTACAAGTGCATTGGCCTTATGTATAACACAAAATAAATCCAGAATAAGTTAGTTTTTGTGTTTATAATCACTAGCATTGGCCTTGCTTTTATATGTTATTAAACATGCTATGATCTGAACATTGTGCATTCGCCTCGGAAAATACTTTTCCATTGACCATGGATGAGTATTCCATTGAGAAAGGAGAGTCTCATTCTCAAGACACGTAGGAGGGTGCAGACATATTTTTTCTCCCGTTGCAATGCACGGGCTTTTTTAATAGTCATGATAGTCTTCGCTGGATGCTTGGCCTTGGTCATCTTTCCAGCTTCACAGGCTCCACACAAATGGTCCATGAGGAATTTTACACCCTCGATGGCAATGACATGCTTCTTCTTCGCGAGCGTGTGCAGATTCCTCATGCCAGCATGACCAAGTCATCGATGCCATAGCCAGCCTTCTGAAGCTTTTGCAAGTAGACATGTAGCAGGTTGTGGTCCTGTAGAGAAATCAACAATATACAAATCTCCTCTCCTAAAGACTTCAAAGACTTTGGAATTGTCAGCTTCCATGATCACAACACAACGATACTTGCCAAAGACAACAACCATATCAAGATCACAAAGCATTGAGACAGACATGAGGTTGAACCCTAAGGACTCGACAAGCATGACTTTGTCCATGTGTCGATCCTTTGAGATTGCAACCTTACCTAGACCCAATACCTTGCTTTTGCCTTTGTCAGCGTAGGTGATATGCTTCAGATGTGATGGAGATAAAGCAGTGTCCATCAATAAGCTCTTGTCACCAGTCATGTGATTTGTACATCCACTGTCGAGGACCCACTCAGTGGCTTTGGGTTGATCATCCTGCAGATGATTTAGTGCGGATTACGAATTCATATACTTCATCAGTGAAGGATATGGTATTAATTTCATCAGATCAATTTCATCAAGCAATAAAACAGATAAAACAGTATGAGGACGTGAGAAATGAAAATTCACTTCTTCATGATTAGCTTGCATCCTTTCAAGCACATTCAGGTCTCCAGCAAATTCTTTAAATGATTAAGTTCGTTTGGAGACCTGAACCTGCATAAGAGATTAGTTCTTTTTCTTCACCACCCACATCTGAAGGGGTGGCAAAGAGTTCATCATTCTGTGAGCTCCATAAGAGAAAGGTGGCATAGATGCCAATCCACTTCGTTTCACATAAGAGGGGTTAGGGTAAGCATAAGAGTAAGAAGAGAAATTCGTTGAGGACTTATGAACATAATGATTTGAAGAATAATGCACATATCCATAATCCTTAGATCTTCCCTACGAAACAGACGAGTTAGCATGATGATGTTCATATGAGGACTTTGATCCTTTTGAGGAATTTGATCCATGTGAGGAGTTTGGTCCGTATGAGGACTTGAATCCATATGAAGAATTTGGTCCATATGAAGAATTTGATCTGGGGTTCCTATTCTTTATAGGTGGTGTATGTCGGATCACGGGTTCTGGCAAACCCTTGAGGTTCGAACACTGGGGTGTGCGCGAAGGTTTTTTCCCTATCGATCCACGCCCTAGCTTTCTAAGATCTCGCAGATGAACTCAACGAACTCACAACATAGAAAGACAGAAGATTTATACTAGTTCGGGCCACCGTTGTGGTGTAATACCCTACTCTAGTGTGGTGGTGGTGGATTGCCTCTTGGGCTGATGAAGAACATTTACAAGGGGAAGAACAGCCTCCTGAGGTTGAGGTGTTCTTGTGCTTGGAGAACTTGTCTGGGTGAGATTACCTTGGATCTGCTTCTCACTTGTGATGAGGTCGATCCTCTCCCTTCTTGTCTTTCGTCTCTCTTTCTTGCCCCCTTCTCTGTGGTGGCTAGTTCTACTTATATAGGACCTGGTCCTCTCCCCAAATATTGAGCGGGAAGGGAGCCAACAACAGCCAATTTGAAAGGGGACAGCTAGTACAAGTTATCCTGACAAAAGGTGGTCTTCGCCTGCCAAAGGCTCTGGTGATGACGCCGTCTTGGCCTCCATGGTGACCTCCATCCTGCCGTCCTTTTGGTCTTGGTCTCGTTGCACCAATATGGAAACCTTTACTTGATGCCTCGATACTCCGCGTCTACGCTTGCCCCCTTGGCACTAAAGAGGAAACAAGAACACTACGTGCATTGGCGCCCGCCTGGCCTCGATCGTCATGGCTCACGTCACGTGGACCTCGCGAGGTTTGCCTTGCCTTGATCTCTCCGCCCCTCGTGACCCTGCCTGGCGAGGCCGCTCATGAGGAGGTCTTGCATCGTCCGCCTCGCGAGGCTTGACCCCTCGCGATGGTCTTGAATGCCTTGTCGATGAATATGGGCCGTACAGACTTGCCAGCCCAGCCACGCCGTGGGGCGCAGGCAGGCAAGTCTGGGGACACCAGTTCCCAGGACGCCGACAGTAGCCCCCAGGCCCAAGGCGCGCTCGGGCTTTGCTTCGAGGTGAAGCCAAAGGGTCAAGCGAGGAGCGCCGCGGGCCCCCAAAGCCTGCGGCCTTGGTTGACGCGTGGCGGTTGATTGGACGTGGGCGTCTTCGCTTCCCCATGCTGCCTTTGAATCCGCCTGGCTACGCGGCCCTCACAACCTACACAGTTATTCTCCCATTGCACACGCCTTTCTTCCACTGTCCTTCTGCTTCCTCGAGACTCTGCCCCTCCTCTCCAATCTGACCTACACTCCGCCTGCTTCATCGCTATGGCGCCAAAACAAGCTGACAAGGGGAAGAAGCTGCTGTCACCGCCAAGTGCGCCTCCGACTGCCAAGCCTGCCGTCGGCCGATCCTTGGTGCTCAACGACGAGGCCATGGACAAGGTGCGTCCCATGCTCGCCACCAGTTTCAACGAGTGGGGGGAGACGGTGGCCTGGCCGGTCTCGCGCTCGCATCACAAAGACGGTCACCGAGGTCCCAATCTTCATCGATGCCCTTTGGGCGGGCCTGATTCTCCCTTTCTCTGCCTTCTTCAACGCAGTGCTTGAACACTACGAGATCCATATGCCGCATCTTGACCCCCAACCCGTGACTCTCCTTGCCGTCTTCGCCTTTGTGTGCGAGGCCATGGAGGGCATCGCTCCTTCTGCGGCCCTTCTCCGCCATTTCTTCTCATTGCATCTGACCGATCCCCAGCAAAGCTCGGGGTGCGTGGGCTTCTCGGCCATGGCCGCGACAGCGGGCACGGGGATCGACTTCGAGCTTCCTCCATCTACGAGCGAGTTTCGGACACAGTGGGTATTCGACAACGCTGGTGTGCTCAGCCCTCTGCTCCACGCCCCGTCAGCGCCTGTCGTTCCACACTCTAGCTGGGGCCATGAGAGGCTCGCGAGCCCCTGTCTTGCCCCTGTCTGGTTCCGGCTAAGGATGCTGAAGGACCGCATCGTGACCACGCCGATGGTGGTGAGGGAGTTTATCAGGCGCCGGGTTGCACCGCTTCAACGCCATTCTCACCTGATGTGGACCTTGCTCGGCAGACAGGACCATATAAGGTTTCAGGAGTCCGGGCTCCCCCTTGGGGCGCGGCAAACGGTGCTCAAGGTCCTGACAGGTGTCCCTTCGCCGGACGACTTGCCTGGAAAGAAATGTCTGCTGTATCACTGCGGGAACAAGGCTGAATTCACGGGGAGCATGCCTTCCTTTGACGAGTGGGGGCTGCGTCCGGACGGCCTAGTGGGGTCTCGCGAGAACCCTGCTAGTGTGGTTTCCCTCTTCGTCGCTGGCGCCGATCTCGCCCCGAATGTGGGTGCAGGGGGACGAGCGCCGCCGGAGGCTGGCGGCACGAGTGCTGATGTGTGGACGCCGTCTGGGACTCCTGAGGCTTCGTCCTCTGGATCCCGCGATTCTGGGACGCCGGTTGCTAAGGCGATGTAGCACGCGGATCCCGAGGGCGAAACTCCATAGGCCTCGGGAGGTCGCGGTGAGACGGCGCCCGACCGTTCTCCACAGCCAGGCACCCCTGAAGCCGTTCTCCCGAGCACTTCACCGGCTACACCCTGTATCGGCCGCCACGTTCAGCGCTTCGTTCGGCTTTGCATGGACTTCGAGGACCTCCGCAAGAGAAAAGGATCTCCGAGTGGCAGCCGTACCTTCGGGCCGTTGAAGCGACGAAAGTACATTGCCATCGATGAGTAAGTACCTTATTTTGGTGATCTTCTGTGAGCCGTCTTCCCTTCCTGACGGTTGTTCCCTCAGGACCCCTTCTGCCGAGGCTGTGAAATCTCCTGAGAAGCAGCTCCCTCTCGTCCCGTCGCACCCGCCAAGCTCCAGCGCCATAGGTTCGGGTGCCGCCCACGATGTAGGGTCAGCCGTGGGAGTTGGTCCGTCATCAAGGCACCCCGAGCTCGCGCCTTCGCCGTCGTTTCTTCGCGGCCTCGCTCGGAGTGAAGTAGGCGTGCCAAGGGCTCCCCCTAGTCACGGTCGGCAGCCTTGAAAGTGCGTTATATCGACTAGAGGGGGGGGTGAATAGGCGATTTTTATGAAAGTCTTCAAAACGTGGGAGTTATGAAGACAACCAGCGAAGATTATGCCTATTACTATGCAGCGGAAGTTAGATTACACTAGGCCAGCCATGGTCAAGTATTCAATAGAGTGAAAGCACAATGACAAACAGCTGTAGTGTAATAAGGATCAGGTAGGAAGAAGTTATGAAGCCAAACAGATCATACATTCACGTTGTGAAGACAAAAGATAAAGCAAGCATGCAATGGCTTCACAATGAGTAACAGTAAGAAAAGGAAGTGAAGATGAAACTAGTGACTCGTTGAAGACAATGATATGTTGGACCAGTTCCAGTTGCTGTGACAACTGTATGTCTGGTTGGAGCGGCTAGGTATTTAAACCTTAGGACACACAGTCCCGGACACCCAGTCCTGAACACACAGTTCAGGACACCAAGTCCTCACCGTATTCTCCTTGAGCTAAGGTCACTTAGTCCTCGCCCAATCACTCTGGTAAGTCTTCAAGGTAGACTCCCAAACCTTCACAAACTTCGTTCACTGGCAATCCACAATGTCTCTTGGATGCTCTGAACGCGACGCCTAACCGTATGGAGGATTCACAGTCCTCAAGTGTAATAAGTCTTCAGATCACACAGACAAGAAGACTCAAGTGATGCCCAATTTGCTCTGGCTCTGGGTGGTTAGGGCTTTTCTCCTCACTAGGAATTTTCTCTCAAAGGCTTCGAGGTGGGTTGCTCTCAAACGACAAAAGCCGTGCACTGAAATCTGAGCAGCCAACCGTTTATGGTTGTGGGGGTGGGCTATTTATAGCCACTTGGCAACCCGACCTGATTTGTCCGAAATGACCCTGGGTCACTAAGGAACTGACACGTGTCTCAACGATCAGATTTCAAACTCTCATGGCAACTTTACTTGGGCTACAAGCTCTGGACAAGACTCGCTCTCATTGTCTTCGCTCGAAGACATAGGTTTTTGATTTAGGCATCACTTCAGTCATTCTGACTGGTTCTCCTGGACCCCACTTAACAGTACGGTGGTTCCTATGACTCAACACAAAAGAAAAAGAACTACGAAAAGATCTAAGTCTTCGAGCTCCATAAGCTTCATAACGTGTCTTCTTTTGTCATAGTCTTCAATGTGAATATCTTCATATACCACCTTTGTCTTCAATGTCTTCATACATTTTTAGGGGTCATCTCTGGTAGTAAAACCGAATCAATGAGGGACTTCTACCTGTGTTTTCCTGCAATTCTCACAAACACATTAGTCCCTCGGCTAGGTTTGTCGTCAATACTCCAAAACCAACTAGGGGTGGCACTAGATGCACTTACAATCTCCCCCTTTTTGGTGATTGATGACAAACTAGTTGAAGTTTTCAACGGGGAATATAATGTGTGAAGTTTGTAAAGGATAGGGAATTGTCTTCATAAGTTGCAAGGGCTCCCCCTGAAGATGTGCATATAAGTTAATTTGCTTTTGGAATGCAAATGCACATGGCAGGTTGTACTTGTGGAGATCCACTTCAGCTTATGATGACAATCCACTATGCATGTGAAAGTATATGAAGATAATGACATGCATAATGGAAAATGGACGTCTGCAGAATGAGATAAGTGCGGAATTTATCGTCGCACATGCGGAATTTATCTTCGCAAACAGAGTGGCAAACGAGTAGCAGATGACCATCGAGTCTTAGTGTTACAACTCAAAGAACCGAATGTAGCAAAAACGAGAGTTATAAGCACGAAGCAAAATGTAGCAAAAGATATAGCACCCGCCCATATGGACCCGCTTGAAGACTATCAACCCATATGCTTCTCCCCCTTTTGTCAGCAAGGACTAAAAAGGTTTGAAGACATAGGGTATCTACTCGTTTCCAGGAGCAGCAGGGTCGTTGGAGGTGTTTGGCGGTGCAGACGAGCTTGGAGGTGCTGAAGCAGGTGGCGGTGATGTAGCATCGTCGTCTTCATCAATGATCCTTGCAGTAACTGTGGCAGCAGATGAAGAAAACTCAGAGTCTTCAAGTGATGGTGTGTTGCGCATCACAGCCCTTCTGGGGGGTGTGGTGTCAAACTTGAAACGCTCTGTGAAGCCATCCTCTTCAACTTCAGCTTCAGTACATATCATTGAGAGCCCTTTCCATGTACGACGGCAGGTTTCGTGTGTAACGAAGGCATTCTTGGTGGCAAGGTTTCGAAGACGATTGACATCCACCAAGAGGCTCTTCATCTGACGTTTTAGCCAGTCGTGATGCCTATCCTGCTTTTGGTGAAGGGCCACAAGAAGCTCTCGGTCAGTGAGGGCACGAGCGCGCTTCTTGGGTCTTTGAGCATTTGTGTTGTCTGTGGCTTCAGTAGATGCTGGGTGTGGCGCACGTGTAGTGCCAGCCAACGGATACACCCTGGATATGGCTTCAACACCTTCAACGTTCTGCGTGAAGCTCTGGTGTTCTGCATTTTGAAGACTTATTGGTTGCTTGGCAGGTTCGGGATATATGGCTTCATCAGAGGTATCCACATCTGGCAGGAAGATCCGATGGTTTCGGGCTGAGGGCTGATACGAGATCGCAGAGTGTAGTTTGATTAGCCTCATCACCCAAGGAGCATAGAACTTCAAACCAAATAATTCTGAGCCTGACGCTGCAAGTTGGCGTATGAAGAGATCCTGTGCGTTGAAGCATTTGCCATGCAGGATATAGAATATGAGAGTCTTCATTGCACCCTCAATCTTGGCATGTGGTGAGTGTCCCTTAATGGGCCAGAGAGTCCGCCGGATGATGTGATATATGGTCCTGGGCAGATACTCAAAGTCTTCAACGAAGAACTCAGTTGGATAGGGTGCATCATGAGGCAATGGCTTCATCATTGAGAGCATCTGACTCATATTTGGTTCAGGCCTCTGGAATATGCTCTCAATAGCTTCATAATGTAGTTGACAGCCTTCCTCGAAGAATTCGCCAGTTGTGGGCAGGCCGGTGAGCTCAATGATATCAAATGCATTGGCTTCATGATGGACATTGCCGGTCATCCACTCCAGGACCCAAGTCTTCGGATCTCTGTTGTATCCTTTTATATGGAGAGTGGCATAGAACTGAAGCAGAAGCTCTTCATTCCAGTGCTCTTCATTAGTCACAAACGGCAGCAGACCCACTTGCCTAAAGCAATCCAAAGCTTCCTCAAGACAGGGCAGACCAGCAATGGCTTCAACCTCAAGGCGCTTGTGCGGGAAGATGCGACCTTGGTTGTATAGGATGCTTGAGTAGTAGCTGCGCTGAGGATAGCTCCAGAACCTATCTGATACTATCCTTTCCCTTGAATAGGGGTTCTTGGAGCTGTTGAAAAATGTATTGTCTGCCTTGAAGCTATTTATGTCAAAGGAGCCAGGTGCTGATGCAGGACCTGGGAACCTTGGAAGCCTTGGGATTGGCTTCTGGACATGAGGCATGTGCTCAATATGATAATCGAATTGAGGACCTGCAGCAGACTCAGGAACAGAAGTGTCTGGCTCAGTAGCTTCGCTGTCTGCTGAAGCATTTGGCGGGGCGGGCTCCACATTGGCTTCAGTGTTTGTGGTGGCAGCCTCAACATTTTCAGCCTTCGCTTGTGTAGTTGGAGGGACAACCTCAGGCACGTTCTCCTGGAGAACTGCATCTTGATGGAGCGGGGGAGTGGGTTTTGGTGGTGCTTCTTCATTGTCTTCGGCTGATGCAGCCAGAATTTCTTCAGTATGGACTTGAGGCCTTGGACCTTTGCGAAGCCTACGGAACGCAGACGACGCTTGTGGGGTCGGAGTGGGCTGGGCCTCAAAGTCTTCTTCCTCCTGAGGGCGATCCGCCCATGACTCATCTTGTGCCATTGACGTCAGAGGATGACCAATACTGATGAGTTCGCTTGTTTCAAGCTGAGGAAGGGCTGCATCATCTTGTACATTGTCTTGGTGACCAATGTCTTCAGCAGCTATTGGGTCGGCTGCTGGAATATCTTCAGCTTCAGGAGCCTCTGTGGGAGCAGGCTCATGAACTGTCAGTCGTCTTTCTGCATTGGGGTGAATGACAGAGAGGGGTTCAACCATCAAGGGCTCTGTGGGAGCAGCCCAAGCTTTCTTGATCTTACGCTTCTTCTTGGTGGGGTCAGAAGGAGAGGCTTCAGAGTGTTTCCTCTTCCTAGCTTCAGCCTCTGCATTCCGTGTCTTCTTAAGCTCGAAAGCGGTGGACCGGCTCTTTGGCTTCGAGCCAGTCGTGGCGGTTGGGAAGACAATCGGAATAGCTTCTTGTCTTGGTGCCTCTGGTTCATTCACAGCAGGCTGCTTCTTCTTATTCGCGGCCATCTTGGGGTCGATGCCAGGATGCCCAAGTGCCTTGCGCTTCTCGGCCTCATTGTAGGCCTGCACACATCGTTCTGCCAGAGACTTCATCCGCTCACATGAGCCCTGAGCTTCAGCACGCTTCTTCAGAAAATTTTCCTTGAGCTCATGCAGCATGGTTTTGAAGCTCTTCACTTCCTGCATGCTGAGCCTGGCCATGTGCTTCTTGAACTGAGCCTTTTCATGATCAATTTTCTGCTTCAGCTCAACAATGCGCTGAGCAATGGCCAGTTCTGAAGCAATTGCGCCTTGGAAGGCGACGCTGAGGCCAACGGGCAGCTGCAGATCTTCGAAGCTGATGTCTGGTGAGGCAAACCATTCATCGATGAAGTTGTGGATGATGGCGACATCAAAGAGAGGCAAATTGTTGAAGATTTCAGCTTCTTCCTTGCTTTTGATAAGCTGCTCTAGAGCGTCATCTCCAAGATCTTCATCGCTTGATAGATCAATGGCTTCGCTCCGCAGAATGGCAGCAGCAGTGAGCTCTTTGCCGGTGTGTTGCTGGGGCTCCTTTTCCTTCTGGGGCTTGGAGACGCGGGAGACGTCTTCAGACTGCACACTGACTTCAGGAGGTGCAGTTTTCAATGGCTTCACCCTTGAGATCTTTGACGAAGGGGCCGGCTTTGAAGCTTTTGTCTTCTTTGACTGCTTTGGTTTCGGCACAGCAGGGGCTTTATCAGACTCAGAGTCAGCTGGAGGGTCATTCACGGCAGTCCCTTGGACTAAGATGTGGGTGATCAGGCCCTCAAGATTGGCAAACGGACCGATGACATTGGGTTCCGCGTCGCGTGTGCCATCTGCCCTTGGTGCGGAGGGACCAGGGTTGAAGTCTAACCCAAATTTCTTCTTATTCAGCTTCGCTGATTGTTGGGCAAACTGAAAGTTGCGCTTGAAGAGATTGTCGTCACGACACCAGAGGAGTGACGATGGATGCGCATCATCAGGCTGTGGTCCTCGGACCATGCATGGGTAGAAGCCTTGAGCAATGGCTTCACCTCTGGTCTTGGGTATGAGATTCTTGTAAAGGATGTCCCCCCATGGCTTCTTGATGGCACATTTCTCAGCATACTCCTGAGTGACAAAGCGGTATTTGAACCACTGTTCTGCCCAATAGCGTCGAATCCATTGGATTCGGGTCTTGCGCTGCCCATAGCTCTCTTCTGGATCTGTTTTGTACATTTCTGCCAAGTCTTCAGGCAGATCTTTGGAAGTTCCCTCACGTCTCTGTCTGCCCCCCTTCCTTGCTGCTGCTTCTGAAGCCATAAACTTTAACTTGAAAGGCTTCAAAACTTTCAAAGGCTTTCTTTTTCTGGACCAACAGGAACTAGCTTCAGGAGAGTTTATGTGATGCTGTAGGAATTCTGCAAATGAATGCAGACTATGAGAACCGAAGGATTCTCCCACGGACATGTACCTATGACAGCATTAAGGTGCGAGGGAAGGGGAAGAGGTCATATGCATTCTCAGAAGGTTTTGAAGATTAATCAGTTGAGAAGACATTGACCTCATCGTGCGAAGACATTCACTCATAGATAAGAAGTTGGTTCCAGATTTGTACGAACCCACAGATCAGTACAAGTGAGGAATCTAACTACTTTATGAAGCACAAGTGAATATACTTGGCATGTTATGAGATGCAGATTGAGAGATCTAACTTGTGTGAAGACAAACTTCTTATGGTAGAAAGTGACAGAACCATAAGATCAGAAGGGGCTGTAAAAAGAAGTTTTATTTACCACACTTAGAACTGCTAGACGGAAGTGGGAGTTGATGCCGAGCAGTTCAGTCCTCCGTGCCCTAACTTGGCGACGGAAAACACCTACGGCGACGGCGGAGAGGACGATGTCCGCGGTCGGCGTGAGGACGGCGTTGGAGAGGTTGCGGCAGCGAAGCGCTTCGTCTCCGGCGTCGTCGAGTGCTAGCGGTGGCGCTAGGGTTCGTGCGAGGGTGGAAGAAGGAGATAATGACTGTGGTAAGTGTGAACTTATAGGCGCAGGGGCGGCACTGCGCTATTACTCAGGTGCCCCTGGCGATTCGCATTTGAGTAGTACGTGGCCATCATGCGGTATTTTGGGGGCAGTTCCACATCCCACGCACGCCTGGATTGTCGGGCGGTCGTTCCTACTTCTCCGGATTTTATGTGGAGGAATGAGCATTGAAAACAGACTTTATGGTTGTCTCTTTATCTTCTGCTGACAAGGACGCAGTGAAGACATTCGACAGTTTCAATAGAATGCATATGACTTGGAGAGATAGAGTTTGAGATAGAAAGCATAGAGAGATTAGGGTCCGATCACATTCACTTAGTTCAAAAGATTCAACCAAGAAGACATAGCTATAAGTGAATGCTGTAGAGGACAGTACACTAGCATATATATATCTATACAATCAACGTAGTGAAGATAATCATGAAGACATGTTCGAAGCCAAACCAAATGTGAAGACAACCAAATGTGAAGATATTGCACGGTAACGCCATGAGTGAAACACTTCAAAATGGAATGTTTGGTGGTGGCGTTACCCACCGTATAGGAAGTATTAGACCCAGACACGGCGCACAATTATCGTGGCGCTCCAAAGTCAAATTCCACATTAATGTATTCACACTTAGAATGTATGTCTTCATTGAATGAAGATATACTTTACTTTGTGTGTTGCACATCTAAGTCATCAATATGCATAAGTGTTAGGATGTGTGCCTGATCACAGGACATTTAAGGATTCCAAGATATTTAGCTCACACCGTAACTTGCAAAATCTCTTCTCATCCAAGGGCTTGGTGAAGATATCTGCCAATTGCTCTTCAGTGTTGACGTGTATGATATCAACGTCTTCCTTCACAACATGATCTCTGAGAAAGTGATGACGAATTTCAATGTGCTTTGTCTTCGAGTGCTGAAATGGGTTGTTGGCAATCTTGATGGCGCTTTCGTTGTCGCAGTAAAGTGGAACTTGCTTCAGATGAATGCCATAGTCCTTGAGTGTTTGCTTCATCCACAGAAGCTGAGCGCAGCAAGATCCAGCAGCAATGTATTCAGATTCAGCAGTGGAGAGAGATACACAGTTCTGCTTCTTTAAAGACCAACATACAAGTGATCATCCCAGAAAGTGACATGTGCCTGATGTGGACTTGCGATCAACTTTGTCACCAGCATAATCAGCATCCGAAAATCCAACCAAATCAAACTCTGAGCCCTTTGGATACCATAATCCTAGAGTTGGGGTGTGAGCCAAATATCGGAGAATTCGCTTCACAGCTAAGTGATGCGACTCCTTTGGTGCCGCTTGAAATCGAGCACACATGCAAACACTAAGCATAATATCTGGCCTAGATGCACATAAATAAAGCAAGAACCAATCATGGAGCAGTATACCTTTTGATCGAACTCTTTACCATTGTCGTCAGGACCTAGATGATGTTTGGCTGGCATTGGTGTTGTGAAGCCTTTGCAGTCTTGCATACCGAACTTCTTCAGGCAATCTTTGAGATACTTCTCTTGAGATATGAAGATGCCATTGCGTTGTTGTCGTATTTGAAGGCCAAGGAAGAACTTCAGCTCCCCCATCATGGACATCTGATATTGCTCTTGCATCATATATCCAAACTCTTCACTGTACTTCTGATTTGTGCAGCCGAAGATAATGTCATCCACATATATTTGGCACACAAACAGTTCACCATCATATGTCTTCATGAAAAGAGTGGGATCCAGGGAACCAGGTATGAAGCCTTTGCTCTTCAGGAAGTACTTGAGTGTGTCATACCAGGCCCTAGGGGCTTGTTTGAGGCCATACAGTGCCTTGTTGAGCTTGTATACCATGTCAGGATGTTTTGGATTTTCAAAACCAGGTGGTTGTGCAACATACACTTCTTCTTCAATCTTGCCATTGAGAAAGACACTTTTCACATCCATTTGATATAGAAGTATGTTATGATGATTTGCATAGGCCAGCAGTATGCGTATGGCTTCAAGCCTAGCCACAGGAGCAAATGTTTCATCGAAGTCAATGCCCTCCACTTGAGTATATCCTTGAGCAACGAGACGAGCTTTGTTTCTGACAACTTGACCATGCTCATCTTGTTTGTTGCGGTATATCCATTTGGTGCCTATTATGTTGTGCTTTCGTGGATCAGGACGCTTAACCAGTTCCCATACATTATTCAGCTCAAACTGTTGAAGCTCTTCTTGCATAGCTTGAATCCATTCAGGTTCCATGGAGGCTTCATCAAATTTCTTGGGTTCTGATATTGAGACGAATGCGAAATGCCCACAGAAATTTGCTAGCTGAGTTGCCCTTGAACGAGTGAGTGGACCAGGTGCATTGATGCTGTCAATTATTCTGTCAATCTGCACTTCATTGGCAACACGAGGATGTACAGGGCGAAGACTTTGCTCTTGCTGATCTGTGTCGTTGTTGGGAGGAATGTCTTCAGGCTGAGCATTGTCTTCATGTTGATCAGGTGCTGAGATGATAAGTTCTTCTTCAGGATGAGCTTCAGAAGGTATAATTTCTCCAGTTCCCATAAGCTTGATTGATTCACTAGCTGGAACTTCATCTAGCACATTTGGCAGTTGCTCTCTTTGTGAACCATTTGTCTCATCGAACCGCACATCCACTGTTTCAACAACTTTGTAATGAAAGAGGTTGAAGACTCTATAGGAGTGTAAAAATCCTTTCCATATCCAAGCATAAGCCCTCATGTGCTTTTGGTGCAAACTTTGAGGTGTGGTGTGGGTCCTTGATCCAGCATTTGCACCAAATACTCTGAAGTAACTGACATTTGGCTTCTTGCCAGTTAGAGTTCATAAGATGTCTTGTTCAGAAGCTTGTGAAGATAAACACGATTGATTGTATGGCATGCAGTATCAATGGCTTCAGTCCAGAATTTTCTTGGAGTCTTGTATTCATCTAGCATTGTTCTGGCCATCTCAATGAGGACTGTTCTGTTCTTGCGTTCGACGACACCATTCTGCTGTGGCGTGTATGGAGCTGAGAATTCATGTGTGATGCCCAAGGTATCAAGATATGTATCAAGGCCAGTGTTCTTGAATTCAGTGCCATTGTCACTTCTGATGTGCTTTATCTTGGCGCCAAAATTGTTCATAGGTCGATTGGCGAATCGTCTGAAGACATCCTGCACTTCAGTCTTATAAAGGATTATGTGCACCCAAGTATATCTAGAGTAATCATCAACAATGACAAAGCCATAGAGGCAAGCAGTAGTAGTAAAAGTTGAGTAGTGAGTGGGACCAAAAAGATCCATGTGGAGCAGTTCGAAGGGTTGTGTAGTAGTCATGATTGTCTTCGAAGGATGTTTTGCCCTTGTCATCTTCCCTGCTTCACAGGCACCGCATAAGTGATCTTTCTTGAACTTGATGCCCTCGATGCCTATGACATGCTTCTTCTTCGCAAGGGTGTGGAGGTTCCTCATGCCAGCATGCCCAAGCCTCCGATGCCAAAGCCAGCATTCTGAAGCTTTTGCAAGAAGACATACTGCAAGTTGTGGCCCTGCCGAGAAATCTACCACATACAAATCATCCTTTCGGTACCCTTCAAACACTAGAGACTTGTCAGATTCCATTAGTACTAGGCAACGATATTTTCCAAACATTACGATGATGTTCAAATCGCAAAGCATTGAGACAGACATTAAGTTGAAGCCAAGGGATTCAACAAGCATGACTTTATCCATGTGTTGATCCTTTGAGATTGCAACTCTACCTAGACCCAATACCTTACTTTTACCAGTGTCAGCAAATGTGATGTGGCTCTTGTCGGATGGAGGTAAGGTTGAGTCCATAAGAAGGCGTCTTTTGCCAGTCATGTGATTTGTACACCCACTGTCAATAATCCATTCTGAAGACTTTGAAGTCGCTGGTGTCGTACCCTATAGTGCAGTTAGGGGGATAGGCTTCACGAAGAGAATTGTGAAGCAAAAACATTTGACGAACCAGTGGGTTATGAAAACTTAGATCCAGATTAGGACTAATAGGGAGAGTAGCATGCGATTCAGGAATGAAGTACATAATTGAAAGTGCGTTATATCGACTAGAGGGGGGTGAATAGGCGATTTTTATGAAAGTCTTCAAAACTTGGGAGTTATGAAGACAAACAGTGAAGATTATGCCTATTACTATGCAGCGGAAGTTAGATTACACAAGGCAAGCCATGGTCAAGTATTCAATATAGTGAAAGCAAAGTGACAAACAGCTTCAGTGTAATAAGGATCAGGTGGGAAGAAGTTATGAAGCCAAACAACTCAGACAGTCACGTTGTGAAGACAAAAGATAGAGCAAGCATGCAATGGGTTCACAATGAATAACAGTAAGTCAAAGGAAGTGAAGATGAAACCAGTGACACGTTGAAGACAATGATTTGTTGGACCAGTTCCAGTTGCTGTGACAACTGTACGTCTGGTTGGAGCGGCTAGGTATTTAAACCAAAGGACACATAGTCCCGGACACCCAGTCCTGAACACGCAGCTCAGGACACCCAGTCCTCACTGTTTTCTCCTTGAGCTAAGGTCACACAGACCTTGCCCAATCACTCTGGTAAGTCTTCAAGGTAGACTCCCAAACCTTCACAGACTTCGTTCACCGGCAATCCACAATTTCTCTTGGATGCTCAGAACGCGACGCCTAACCGTCTGGAGGATGCACAGTCCTCAAGTGTAATAAGTCTTCAGATCACTCAGACACGAAGACTTAAGTGATGCCCAATTTACTCTGGCACTGGGTGGTTAGGGCTTTTCTCCTCGCTAGGAATTTTCTCTCAAAGGCTTCGAGGTGGGTTGCTCTCAAACGACAAAAGCCGTGCACTGAAATCTGAGCAGCCAACCATTTATGGTTGTGGGGGTGGGCTATTTATAGCCACTTGGCAACCCGACCTGATTTGTCCGAAATGACCCTGGGTCACTAAGGAACTGACACGTGTCTCAACGGTCAGATTTCGAACTCTCATGGCAACTTTACTTAGGCTACAAGCAAAGCTAACTTGTCCGGCTCTGGACAAGATTCGATCTCATTGTCTTCGCTCGAAGACATAGGTTTTTGATTTAGGCATCACTTAAGTCATTCTGACTGGTTCTCCTGGACCCCACTTAACAGTATGGTGGTTCCTATGACTCAACAAAAATAAAAAGAACTACGAAAGATCTAAGTCTTCGAGTTCCATAGGCTTCATAACGTGTCTTCTGTTGTCATAGTCTTCAATGTGAATATCTTCATATACCACCTTTGACTTCAATGTCTTCATTCATTTTAGGGGTCATCTCTGGTAGTAAACCGAATCAATGAGGGACTTCTACCTGTGTTTTCCTGCAATTCTCACAAACACATTAGTCCCTCAACTAGGTTTGTCGTCAATACTCCAAAACCAACTAGGGGTGGCACTAGATGCACTTACAATCTCCCCCTTTTTGGTGATTGATGACAAACTAGTTGAAGTTTTCAACGGGGAATATAAAGTGTGAAGTCTGTAAAGGAATTGTCATCATAAGTTGCAAGTGCTCCCCCTGAAGATGTGCATATAAGTTAATTTGCTTTTGGAATGCAAATGCACATGGCAGGTTGTACTTGTGGAGATCAGCTTCAGCTTACGATGACAATCTACTATGTATGTGAAAGTATATGAAGATAATAACATGCATAATGGAAAATGGACGTCTGCAGAATGAGATGAGTGCGGAATTTATCGTCACACATGCGGAATTTATCTTCGCAAAAGGAGTGGTAAAACAAGTAGCTGACGACCATCGAGTTTTAGTGTTTACAACTCAAAAGAACCAAATGAAGCAAAACAAGAGTTGCAAACACGAAGCAAGTATAACAAAACAAGGCACCCGCCCATATTGACCCGCTTGAAGACTATAAACATCATATGCTTCTCCCCCTTTTGTCAGGAATGACCAAAAAGGTTTGAAGACATAGAGTTTTCTACGCGTTCGCAGGCGCAGCAGGGTCGGTGGAGTTGTTTGGCGGTGCTGAGCTTTGAGGTGCTGAAGCGGGTGGTGGTGAAGTAGCATCATCATCTTCATCAATGATCCTCGCAGTGACGGTGGCAGCAGATGAGGAATACTCAGAGTCTTCAAGTGACGGTGTGTTGCGCATCACAGCCCTCCTAGGAGGTGTGGTGTCAAATTTGAAGCGCTCTGTGAAGCCATCCTCTTCAAGTTCAGCTTCAGTGCAGATCATTGAGAGCCCTTTCCACGTACGAAGGCAAGTCTCATGCGTAATGAAGGCATTCTTGGTGGCCAGGTTTCGAAGACGATTGACATCCACCAAGAGGCTCTTCATCTGACATTTCAGCCAGTCGTGATGCCTATCTTGCTTTTGGTGAAGGGCCACAAGAAGCTCTCGGTCAGTGAGGACACGAGCACGCTTCTTGGGTCTTGGAGCATTTGTGCTATCTGTGGCTTCAGTTGATGCTGGTGCACGTGTAGTGCCAGCCATAGGATAGACCCTGGACATGGCTTCAACACCTTCAACATTCTGCGTGAAGCTCTGGTGTTCGGCATTCTGAAGACTTATTGGTTGCTTGGCAGGCTCAGGGTATATGGCTTCAGCAGAGATATCCACATCTGGCAGGAAGATGCGATGGTTTCGGGCTGAGGGCTGATATGAAATTGTAGAGTGCAGTTTGATCAGCCTCATCACCCAAGGGGCATAGATTTTTAGACCAAATAAGTCCGAGCCTGACGCAGCAAGTTGTCGTATGAAAAGATCCTGTGCATTGAAGCATTTGCCATGCATGATATAGAATATGAGAGTCTTCATTGCACCCTCAATCTTGGCATGTGGAGAGTGTCCCTTAATGGGCCAGAGAGTCCGCCGGATAATATGATATATGGTCCTGGGCAGGTACTCTAGGTCTTCAACGAAGAACTCAGTTGGATAGGGTGCATCTCGAGGCAATGGCTTCATCATTGAGAGCATCTGACTCATATTGGGTTCTGGTCTCTGAAATATGCTCTCAATAGCTTCAGAATGAAGTTGACACCCTTCCTCGAAGAATTCGCCTGGAGTGGGCAGGCCAGTGAGCTCAATGATATTGAATGCATTGGCTTCATGATGGACATTTCTGGTCATCCACTCCAGGATCCAAGTCTTAGGATCTCTGTTGTAGCCTTTGATGTGGAGAGTGGCATAAAACTGAAGCAGAAGCTCTTCGTTCCAGTGCTCTTTATCAGTCACGAACGGCAGCAGACCCACTTGCCTGAAGCAGTCCAAAGCTTCCTCAAGACATGGCAGACCAGCAATAGCTTCAACCTCAAGGCGCTTGTGTGGGAAGATGCAACCTTGGTTGTATAAGATGCAAGAATAATAGCTGCGCTGTGAATAGCTCCAGAACCTGTCTGATACAATCCTTTCCCTTGAATAGGGGTTCTTGGAGCTATCGAAAAATGTGTTGTCTGCCTTGAAGCTGTTTACATCAAGGGAGCCAGGTGCTGATGCAGGACCTGGGAACCTTGGAAGCCTTGGTACTGGCTTCTGGACATGAGGCCTGTGCTCTATGTGGTAGTCAAATTGTGGACCTGCAGCAGACTCAGGAACTGAAGTGTCTGGCTCAGTGGCTTCGCTGTCCGCTGAAGCATTTGGTGGGGCGGGCTCCACATTGGCCTCAGTGTTAGTAGTTTGAGGGACATCTTCAGGCACGTTCTCTTGGGGAACTGCATCTTGATGGAGCGAGGGAGTGAGTTCTGGAGGTGCTTCTTGATTGTCTTCGGCTGATGCAGCCGGAATTTCTGCAGACTGGACTTGAGGCCGTGGACCTTTGCGAAGCCTACGGAACGCAGACGACGCTTGTGGTCTCAGAGTGGGCTGGGCCTGAATGTCTTCTTCCTCCTGAGGGCGATCCGCCCATGACTCATCTTGTGCAATTGGCGTCAGAGGACGACCAATGCTGATGGGTTCGCTTGTTTCAAGCTGAGGAAGGGCTGCATCACCTTGCACATTGTCCTGATGACCAATGTCTTCAGCAGCTAGTGGGTCGGCTGCTGGAATATCTTCAGCGTCAGGTGCCTCTGTGGGAGCAGGCTCATGAACTGTTAGTCTTCTTTCTGCATTGGGGTGAATGACAGAAAGGGGTTCAACCATCAAGGGCTCTGTGGGAGCAGCCCTAGACTTCTTAGTCTTGCGCTTCTTTTTACTGGGGGCAGAAGGAGAGGCTTCAGAGCTCTTCCTTTTTCTGGCTTCAGCTTCTGCACCTCTTGTCTTCTTTAGCTCAGAAGCTGTTGACCGGCTCTTTGGCTTCGAGCCAGTCGTGGCGGTTGGGAAGACAATGGAAGTGGCTGCTTGTCTTGATGCCTCTGGTTCACTCACAGCAGGCTGCTTCTTCTTCTTTGCGGCCATCTTGGGGTCGATGCCTGGACGCCCAAGTGCCTTGCGCTTTTCAGCCTCGTTGTAGGCTTGAACACATTTGTCAGCCAATGACTTCATCCTTTCACGCGAGCCTTGAGCTTCAGCACGCTTCTTCAGAAAGTTTTCTTTGAGATCATGCAGCATGATTTTGAAGCTTCTCACTTCCTGCACGCTGAGACTGGCCATGTGCTTCTTGAACTGAGCTTTTTCGTGATCAATTTTCTGCTTCAGCTCAACAATGCGCTGAGCAATGGCCAGTTCTGAAGCAATTGCGCCTTGGAAGGCGACGCTGAGTCCAACAGGCAGCTGCAGATCATGGAAGCTTATATCTGGTGTGTCAAACCATTCATCGATGAAGCTGTGGATGATGGCGACATCAAAGAGAGGCAGATTGTTGAAGATTTCCGCTTCCTCCTTGCTTTTGATGAGCTGTTCTAGTGCGTCATTGCCCAGATCTTCATCGCTTGATAGATCAATGGCTTCACTGCGCAGAATGGCAGCAGCAGTGAGCTCTTTGCCTGTGTGTTGCTGGGGCTCCTTATCCTTCAGGGGCTTGGAGATGCGGGATACATCTTTAGACTGCACACTGACTTCAGGAGGTGCAGTTTTCAATGGCTTCGCCCTTGAGATTTTTGAGGAAGGGGCCAACTTCGAAGCTTTTGGTTTCTTTGTCTGCTTTGGCTTCGTCACAGCAGGAGCTTCATCAGACTCAGAATCAGCTGGAGGGTCATTCACAGCAGTCCCTTGGACTAAGATGTGGGTGATCAGGCCCTCAAGATTGGCAAACGGACCGTTGATATTAGGTTCCGCGTCGCGTGTGCCATCTCCCCTTGGTGAGGAGGGACCAGGATTGAAGTCAAGCCCAAATTTCTTCTTGTTTAGCTTCGCAGACTGTTGAGCAAACTGAAAGTTGCGTTTGAAGAGATTGTCGTCACGACACCAGAGAAGTGACGACAGATGTGCATCATCAGGCTGTGGTCCTCGGACCATGCATGGGTAGAAGCCTTGAGCAATGGCTTCATCTCTGGTTCTGGGTACAAGGTTCTTGTATAAGATATCCCCCCATGGACTCTTGATTGCATTCTTTTCAGCATACTCCTGGGTGACGAAGCGGTATTTGAACCACTGTTCTGCCCAATAGCGTCGAATCCATTGGATTCGGGTTTTGCGCTGCCCATAGCTCTCTTCTAGATCTGTTTTGTACATTTCTGCCAAGTCTTCAGGCAGATCCTTGGAAGTTCCACCATGTCTCTGTCTGCCTCCCTTTCTTGCTACTGCAACTGAAGCCATAAACTTTAACTTGAAAGGCTTCAAAACTTTCAAAGGCTTCAAAGGCTTTCTTTTTCTGGACAAACAGTAACTGGCTTCAGGAGAGTTTATGTGATGCTGTAGGAATTCTGCAAATGAATGCAGACTATGAGAACCGAAGGATTATCCCACGGACATGTACCTGTGACAGCATTAAGGTGCGAGGGAAGGGGAAGAGGTCATATGCATTCTCAGAAGGTTTTGAAGATTAATCAGTTTAGAAGACATTGACCTCATTGTGCGAAGACATTCACTTATAGATAAGAAGTTGGTTCCAGATTTGTACGAACCCATAGATCAGTACAAGTGAGGAATCTAACTACTTTATGAAGCACAAGTGAATATACTAGGCATGTTATGAGATGCAGCGAGAGATCTAACTGGTGTGAAGAGAAACTTCTTATGGTTGAAACTGACAGAACCAAGAGATCAAAAGAGGCTGTAAAAAGAAGTTTTATTTACCACACTGGAACTGCTAGACGGAAGGAAGTTGATGCCGAGCAGTTCAGTCCTCCGTGCCCTAACTTGGCGACGGAAAACACCTACGGCGACGGCGGAGAGGACGATGTCCGCGGTCGGCGTGAGGACGGCGTTGGAGAGGTTGCGGCAGTGAAGCGCTTCGTCGCCGGTGTCGTCGAGAGCTAGCGGTGGCGCTAGGGTTCGTGCGAGGGTGGAAGAAGAGATAATGACCGCAGTGAATCGTGTATTTATAGGGATAGAGGCGGCACTGCGCTATTACTCAGGTGCCCCTGGCGATTCGCATCTGAACAGCACGTGGCCATCATGCGGTATTTTGGGGGCAGTTCCACATCCCACGCGCGCCTTGATTGTCGGGTGTCGTTCCTACTTCTCCGGATTTCTTGTGGATGAATGAGCATTGAAAACGGTTTTAAAGTTTGTCTCTGTGTCTTCTGCTGACAAGGATGCAGAGAAGACATTCGATAGTTTCAATAGAATGCATACGACTTGGAGAGATAGAGTTTGAGGTAGAAAGCATGGAGAGGTTAGGGTCCGATCACATTCACTTAGTTCAAAAGATTCAAACAAGAAGACATAGCTATAAGTGAATGCTGTAGAGGACAGAACACCAGTACATATATATATATATATATCTATATAATCAACGCAGTGAAGATAATCATGAAGACATATTGAGATTGAAGCCAAACCAAATGTGAAGACATTGCGAGGTAACGCCATGAGTGAAACACTTCAAAATAGAACGTTTGGTGGTGGCGTTACCCACCGTATAGGAAGTATTAGACCCAGACACGGCGCACAATTATAGTGGCGCTCCGAAGTCAAATTCCACATTAATGTATTCACACTTAGAATGTATGTCTTCATTGATTGAAGATATACTTTACTTTGTGCGTTGCACATCTAAGTCATCAATATGCATAAGTGTTAGGATGTGTGCCTGATCACAGGACATTTGAGGATTCCAAGATATTTAGCTCACACCGTAACTTGCAAAACCTCTTCTCATCCAAGGGCTTGGTGAAGATATCTGCCAATTGCTCTTCAGTGTTGACGTGTATGATATCAATGTCTTCCTTCACAACATGATCTCTGAGAAAGTGATGGCGAATTTCAATGTGCTTTGTCTTCGAGTGCTGAACTGGGTTGTTGGCAATCTTGATGGCGCTTTCGTTGTCGCAGTAAAGTGGCACTTGCTTCAGATGAATGCCATAATCCTTGAGTGTTTGCTTCATCCACAGAAGCTGAGCACAGCAAGATCCAACAGCAATGTATTCAGATTCAGCAGTGGAGAGAGATACACAGTTCTGCTTCTTTGAAGACCAACATACAAGTGATCGTCCCAGAAAGTGACATGTGCCTGATGTAGACTTGCGATCAACTTTGTCACCAGCATAATCAGCATCCGAAAATCCAACCAAATCAAACTCTGAGCCCTTTGGATACCATAATCCTAGAGTTGGGGTGTGAGCCAAATATCGAAGAATTCGCTTCACAGCTAAGTGATGCGACTCCTTTGGTGCCGCTTGAAATCGAGCACACATGCAAAC
Organism: Triticum urartu; assembly: GCF_003073215.2. Classification (NCBI taxonomy): domain Eukaryota; kingdom Viridiplantae; phylum Streptophyta; class Magnoliopsida; order Poales; family Poaceae; genus Triticum; species Triticum urartu. The sequence continues at coordinate 362,936,519 of NC_053024.1, forward strand.
ACTAAGCATGATATCTGGCCTAGATGCACATAAATAAAGCAAAGACCCAATCATGGAGCAGTATACCTTTTGATCGGACTCTTTACCATTGTCGTCAGGACCTAGATGATGTTTGGCCGGCATTGGTGTTGTGAAGCCTTTGCAGTCTTGCATACCGAACTTCTTTAGGCAATCTTTGAGATACTTCTCTTGAGATATGAAGATGCCATTGCTCTGTTGTCAGATTTGAAGACCAAGAAAGAACTTCAGCTCCCCCATCATGGACATCTGATATTGCTCTTGCATCATATATCCAAACTCTTCACTATACTTCTGATTGGTGCAGCCGAAGATAATGTCATCCACATATATCTGGCACACAAACAGTTCACCATCGTATGTCTTCGTGAAAAGAGTGGGATCCAGGGAACCAGGTATGAAGCCTTTGCTCTTCAGAAAGTACTTGAGTGTATCATACCAGGCCCTAGGGGCTTGTTTGAGGCCATACAGTGCCTTGTTGAGCTTGTATACCATATCAGGATGTTTTGGATTTTCAAAGCCAGGTGGTTGTGCAACATACACTTCTTCTTCAATCTTGCCATTGAGAAAGGCACTTTTCACATCCATTTGATATAGAAGTATGTTATGATGATTTGCATAGGCCAGCAGTATGCGTATGGCTTCAAGCCTAGCCACAGGAGCAAATGTTTCATCGAAGTCAATGCCCTCCACTTGAGTATATCCTTGAGCAACGAGACGAGCTTTGTTTCTGACAACTTGACCATGCTCATCTTGTTTGTTGCGGTATATCCATTTGGTGCCTATTATGTTGTGCTTTCGTGGATCAGGACGCTTAACCAGTTCCCATACATTATTCAGCTCAAACTGTTGAAGCTCTTCTTGCATAGCTTGAATCCATTCAGGTTCCATGAAGGCTTCTTCAACTTTCTTGGGTTCTGATATTGACACGAATGCGAAATGCCCACAGAAGTTTGCTAGCTGAGTTGCCATTGAACGAGTGAGTGGAGCAGGTGCATTGATGCTGTCAAGTATTCTGTCAATCTGTACTTCATTTGCAACACGAGGATGTATAGGGCGAAGACTTTGCTCTTGCTGATCTGCGTTGTTGTTTGGAGGAATGTCTTCATGCTGAGCATTGTCTTCATGTTGATCAGGTGCTGAGATGATGAGTTCTTCTTCAGGATGAGCTTCAGAAGGCATAATCTCTCCAGTTCCCATAAGCTTGATTGATTCACTAGCTGGGACTTCATCTAGCACATTTGGCAGTTGCTCTCTTTGTGAACCATTTGTTTCATCAAACCGTACATCCACTGTTTCGACCACTTTGTGATGGAAGAGATTGAAGACTCTATAGGAGTGTAAATCCTTTCCATATCCAAGCATGAAGCCCTCATGTGCTTTTGGTGCAAACTTTGAGGTGTGGTGTGGGTCCTTGATCCAGCATTTTGCACCAAATACTCTGAAGTAACTGACATTTGGCTTCTTGCCAGTTAGGAGTTCATAAGATGTCTTGTTCAGAAGCTTGTGAAGATAAACACGATTGATTGTATGGCATGCAGTATCAATGGCTTCAGTCCAGAATTTTCTTGGAGTCTTGTATTCATCTAGCATTGTTCTGGCCATCTCAATGAGTGTTCTGTTCTTGCGTTCGACGACGCCATTCTGCTGTGGCGTGTATGGAGCTGAGAATTCATGTGTGATGCCCAAGGTATCCAGATATGTATCAAGGCTAGTGTTCTTGAATTCAGTGCCATTGTCACTTCTGATGTGCTTTATCTTGGCGCCAAAATTGTTCATAACTCTATTTGCGAAGCGTCTGAAGACATCCTGCACTTCAGTCTTGAAAAGGATTATGTGCACCCAAGTATATCTAGAATAATCATCAACAATGACGAAGCCATAGAGGCAAGAAGTAGTAGTAAAAGTTGAGTAGTGAGTGGGACCGAAAAGATCCATGTGGAGCAGTTCGAAGGGTTGTGTAGTAGTCATGATTGTCTTCGAAGGATGTTTTGCGCTTGCCATCTTCCCTGCTTCACAGGCACCGCATAAATGATCTTTCTTGAACTTGACGCCCTCGATGCCTATGACGTGCTTTTTCTTCGCAAGGGTGTGGAGGTTCCTCATGCCAGCATGCCCAAGCCTTCGATGCCAAAGCCAGCATTCTGAAGCTTTTGCAAGAAGACATACTGCAAGTTGTGGTCCTGCTGAGAAATCTACCACGTACAAATCACCTTTCCGATACCCTTCAAACACTAGAGATTTGTCAGATTCCATTAGCACCAGGCAACGATATTTTCCAAACATTACAATCATATTCAAATCGCAAAGCATTGAGACAGACATTAAGTTGAAGCCAAGGGATTCAACAAGCATGACTTTATCCATGTGTTGATCCTTTGAGATTGCAACTCTACCTAGACCCAATACCTTACTTTTACCAGTGTCAGCAAATGTGATGTGGCTCTTGTCGGATGGACGTAAAGTTGAGTCCATAAGAAGGCTTCTTCTGCCAGTCATATGATTTGTACACCCACTGTCAATAATCCATTCTGAAGACTTTGAAATCGCTGGTGTCGTACCCTACAGTGCAGTTAGGGGGATAGGCTTCACGAAGAGAATTGTGAAGCATAAACATTTGACGAACCAGTGGGTTATGAAAACTTAGATCCAGATTAGGACTAATAGGGAGAGTAGCATGCGATTCAGGAGCAAAGTACATAATGATGCCATTCGGGCATTTTATCTTGCGCCCTACAAGATTTTTAAGGTCCCCAGCAATAGCATCAGAAGATTTTGTTTTTCTGCTGGAGACCTTTCCCTGCAAAAGAGAGTTAAGCTTTCTTAACCACCCACATCTTCAAGGGTGGCTTAGAAGCAATAATTCTAAGTGCAGCATCTGAGAACTTTGGCTTTGGAGACCTAGCAAACAGTCTAGCAGGGGGACAATAGTAATCATAAGAATAGGCAGAATAGTTCTTATTCATATGAACATGACGATTCGAAGAACCGCTCTCATATTCATATGCCTGAGTATGGTCTCCCTACAAAACATTTGCGTTAGTGTGACTAAGGTGAGTCCTCTATTTGTATGAAGCCTTTGGACCATATGAAGCCTTTGGTCTGAGGTTTGTCTTCTTCAAGTGAGGTGTCATGAAGACATTCACAGGAAGATTTTCGAGACACTTTTCCGGAACCCAGATCTTCTTCATAGGCGGTCCATTCCTGCAGTTAGTACGAATGTACCTGGCAAACACTTCACCATTCTGATTCTTAAACAGTTTATAGTTTGCATCAAAGGATTCATCAATGATAATGGGGTTAGCACAAGTGAAGCCAGATAGATTGGATGGATCTGCTGAGGATTCCTTTGCAGCAACCCATGTGGTTTTGGGGTACTGCTCAGGTTTCCAGTAAGAGCCATCTGCATTAATTTTCCTCACGAACCCAACACCCTCTTTCCTAGGGTTTCGGTTCAGAATCTGCTTCTTAAGGACATCACATAGTGTCTGATGCCCTTTCAGACTTTTGTACATCCCTGTTTCAAGCAATGTCTTCAACCTAGCATTCTCATCAGCAATAGCAGTGGTATCCTCAGCAGAGGGGTTAGTTACCACGTCAACAGTTGAAGATATTGCAACAGCAGTAGCAGTGGAACATTCAGCAACAGAATTAGCATTATCACGCTTAATGCATTTAAGACATGGTGGTTCAAATCCTTCCTGAGCGGAACAGATCTGTTCGGCTCGAAGTGACTCATTTTCCTTTTGAAGATCTTCATGATCCGCTCTCAACCTCTCAAGATCTTGCTTCTTTTGAAGATAATCATAGGAAAGCTTTTCATGAGTAGTTGAGAGAGTCTCAAGACGATCTTTAAGTTCCTGATACTTAACGTGAAAATTTTTTATGTCTTCAATTAAGGATTCAGATCGAGTCATTTCAGCACCCAACAGATCATCGCTTCTGTCTAACAGTTTTTGAATATGTTCCATAGCTTTCTGTTGTTCAGTTGCAATTTTAGCAAGTGTTTTGTACCTGGGTTTTGAATCACAGTCAGAGTCATCGTCACTAGATGTTTGATAGCGAGTAGTGCGTGTGTTTACCTTGGCACCGCGTGCCATGAAGCAGTAGGTAGGAGTGGAGTCGTTCTTGTCATTTGCGTCGGTGTCGGTGATGCAGTCATTGTCTTCAGTGTTGAAGATGGACTTGGCGACGTATGCTGTTGCCAGACTCGCAATGCCAGAATCAGACTCCTCCTCAGACTCCACCTCTGCCTCCTCAGATGCGGACTCCTCCTCTGAATCCATCTCCTTTCCAACAAACGCACGTGCCTTGCCAGATGAGCTCTTCTTGTGTGATGAAGACTTTGAGGAAGACTTGGAAGAAGACTTTGAGTATTTCTTCTTCTTCTTGTCGTCAGAATCATATTCCTTGCTCTTCTTCTTCCTTCTGTTCTCATTGTCCCATTGTGGACACTTAGAGATGAAGTGTCCAGTTTTCTTGCACTTGTGACATGTTTTCTTCTTGTAGTCATGAGCAGAAGCTTCATCATTCCTTGAGCTTGATCGTGAAGATTTTCTGAAGCCTTTCTTCTTGGTGAATTTTTGGAACTTCTTCACTAGCATTGCAAGTTCTCTTCCAATGTCTTCAGGATCATCAGAACTGCAGTCAGATTCTTCTTCAGATGAGGAAACAGCTTTTGCCTTCAAGGCGCGAGTTCGCCCATAGTTTGGACCGTAGATGTCTCTTTTCTCAGAAAGCTGAAACTCGTGTGTGTTGAGCCTCTCAAGTATGTCAGACGGATCGAGTGTCTTGAAATCAGGACGTTCTTGAATCATCAGGGCCAGGATATCAAACGAACTATCAAGTGATCTCAGCAGCATTTTGACGATTTCATGTTTGGTGATTTCAGTGGTGCCGAGGGCTTGAAGCTCATTTGTGATGTCAGTGAGTCTATCAAATGTGTGCTGGACATTCTCATTGTCATTTCGCTTGAAGCGGTTGAAGAGATTGCCAAGGACACTGATTCGTTGATCTCTCTGGGTTGAGACGCCTTCATTGACCTTGGAGAGCCAGTCCCAGACCAGTTTGGATGTCTTCAAGGCACTCACACGGCCATACTGTCCTTTGGTCAGATGACCACAGATGATGTTCTTGGCAGTAGAGTCCAGTTGAACGAATTTCTTGACATCAGCAGCAGTGACACCTTCTCCAGCCTTGGGAACGCCATTCTCGACGACATACCATAGGTCGACGTCAATGGCTTCAAGATGCATGCGCATCTTATTCTTCCAGTAGGGATATTCAGTTCCATCGAAGACGGGGCACGCAGCGGAGACTTTGATTATCCCTGCAGTCGACATAGCTAAAACTCCAGGTGGTTAAACCGAATCACACAGAACAAGGGAGCACCTCGCTCTGATACCAATTGAAAGTGCGTTATATCGACTAGAGGGGGGGTGAATAGGCGATTTTTATGAAAGTCTTCAAAACTTGGGAGTTATGAAGACAAACAGGGAAGATTATGCCTATTACTATGCAGCGGAAGTTAGATTACACAAGGCAAGCCATGGTCAAGTATTCAATATAGTGAAAGCACAGTGACAAACAGCTTCAGTGTAATAAGGATCAGGTGGGAAGAAGTTATGAAGCCAAACAACTCATACAGTCACGTTGTGAAGACAAAAGATAGAGCAAGCATGCAATGGCTTCACAATGAATAACAGTAAGTCAAAGGAAGTGAAGATGAAACCAGTGACACGTTGAAGACAATGATTTGTTGGACCAGTTCCAGTTGCTGTGACAACTGTATGTCTGGTTGGAGCGGCTAGGTATTTAAACCAAAGGACACACAGCCCCGGACACCCAGTCCTGAACACGCAGCTCAGGACACCCAGTCCTCACCGTATTCTCCTTGATCTAAGGTCACACAGACCTTGCCCAATCACTCTGGTAAGTCTTCAAGGTAGACTCCCAAACCTTCACAGACTTCGTTCACCGGCAATCCACAATTTCTCTTGGATGCTCAGAATGCGACGCCTAACCGTCTGGAGGATGCACAGTCCTCAAGTGTAATAAGTCTTCAGATCACTCAGACACGAAGACTTAAGTGATGCCCAATTTACTCTGGCACTTGGTGGTTAGGGCTTTTCTCCTCGCTAGGAATTTTCTCTCAAAGGCTTCGAGGTGGGTTGCTCTCAAACGACAAAAGCCGTGCACTGAAATCTGAGCAGCCAACCGTTTATGGTTGTGGGGGTGGGCTATTTATAGCCACTTGGCAACCCGACCTGATTTGTCCGAAATGACCCTGGGTCACTAAGGAACTGACACGTGTCTCAACGGTCAGATTTCAAACTCTCATGGAAACTTTACTTAGGCTACAAGCAAAGCTGACTTGTCCGGCTCTGGACAAGACTCGCTCTCATTGTCTTCGCCCGAAGACATAGGTTTTTGATTTAGGCATCACTTCAGTCATTCTGACTGGTTCTCCTGGACCCCACTTAACAGTGCGGTGGTTCCTATGACTCAACACAAAAGAAAAAGAACTACGAAAAGATCTAAGTCTTCGAGCTCCATAAGCTTCATAACGTGTCTTCTTTTGTCATAGTCTTCAATGTGAATATCTTCATATACCACCTTTGTCTTCAATGTCTTCATACATTTTTAGGGGTCATCTCTGGTAGTAAAACCGAATCACTGAGGGACTTCTACCTGTGTTTTCCTGCAATTCTCACAAACACATTAGTCCCTCAGCTAGGTTTGTCGTCAATACTCCAAAACCAACTAGGGGTGGCACTAGATGCACTTACAAGCCTGCTGGCCTCGACCTTGGGGTCTTCTTCAAGCAGCGGGCCTTGTTCAGCTCGGGCCCCTCGTGAGGGCCGGCTGGCGCCTGAGGTCGCGCCAGCCCCTAGCCCCCTGCCGAGAGGGGGCGTGCCGCGCCGGGCGTCGCCCACAGCCCCCATGGCGAAGGGCGAGATGGGCCGTCTGCTCGAGTTCGAGCGCGGGCGGAGTGGCGTTCGCCATGAGCTCTTTCAGGAGGTGACGGACGCGATGAACCGACTCGGCAAAGAACTTGAGGGTGTTGACGTGAGCCTTGAGGCCGAGGGTCTTCAGTTGGCGGAGGAGTGGCACAAGCTGAAATGTCGGATCACGGGTTCCGGCAAACCCTTGAGGTTCGAACACTGGGGTGTGCGCGAAGGTTTTTCCCTATCGATCCACGCCCTAGCTTTCTAAGATCTCACAGATGAACTCAATGAACTCACAACACAGAAAGACACAAGATTTATACTGGTTCGGGCCACCGTTGTGGTGTAATACCCTACTCCAGTGTCGTGGTGGTGGATTGCCTCTTGGGCTGATGAAGAACATTTACAAGGGGAAGAACGGCCTCCTAAGGTTGAGGTGTTCTTGTGCTTGGAGAACTTGTGTGGGTGAGATGATCTTGGATCTGCTTCTCACTTGTGATGAGGTTGATCCTCTCCCTTCTTGTCTTTCGTCTCTCTTTCTTGCCCCCTTCTCTGTGGTGGCTAGTTCTACTTATATAGGCCTTGGTCCTCTCCCCAAATATTGAGGGGGAAGGGAGCCAACAACGGCCAATTTGAAAGGGGACAGCTAGTACAAGTTATCCTGACAAAAGGTGGTCTTCGCCTGCCAATGGCTCTGGTGATGACGCCGTCTTGGGCTCCATGGTGACCTCCATCCTGATGTCTTTTTGGTATTGGTCTCGTTGCACCAATATGGAAACATTTACATGATGACTCGGTACTCCGCGCCTGCGCTTGCCCCCTTGGCACCAAAGAGGAAATAAGGACACTGCACGCGCTGGCGCCCGCCTGGCCTCGATCGTCATGGCTCACATCACGCGGACCTCGCGAGGTTTCCCTTGCCTTGATCTCTCCGCCCCTCGTGAGCCTGCCTGGCGAGGCCGCTCCTGAGGAGGTCTTGCATCGTCCGCCTCGCGAGGCTTGGCCCCTCGCGAGGGTCTTGAATGCCTTGTCGATGAAGATGGGCCGTACAGACCTGCCAGCCCAGCCACGCCATGGGCTGCAGGAAGGCAAGCTGGGGACCCCCGTTCCCAGGACGCCAACAGTGTCATGAGGACATTCACCTAAAGGTTTTCAAGGCACCTTTTGGGAACCCAGATTTTCTTCATAGGAGGACCGTTCCTGCAGTTAGTGCCAACATATCTAGCAAATACTTCACCATTCTAATTTTGGAAAATTTATAGTTGGAGTAAATTTACTCATCAGAAGAATATGAATATTCACATGTAAAGCCAGATAAAGTAGATGGATCCACTGAAGGTCCCTTTGCAGCAACCCATGAGGATTTGGGATACTGCTCAGGTTTCCAGTGGGTCCCATCAGCATTGATTTCCTCTCAAAGGAGATACCCTCTTTCCTAGGATTCCTGTTGATGATCTGCTTTTTAAGCACGTCACAAAGAGCCTGATGCCCTTTGAGGCTTTTGTACATGCCTGTCATATACAATTCCTTCAGCCTTGCATCATCAGTGATACTAGCAATGTCGTCAGATGAGGAATTAGTGATCGCAGAGGCAGTTGAAGAATTTGTAGCAATGGAAGTATTTGAGCATTCAGGTGAAGAATTAGCAGTTTCACGTTCAATGCACTTCAAACATGGTGGAACAAATTCATCCTGAGTAGCGCTGATCTATTGAGCAAATAATGAATCACGCTCCTTCTGAAGATCTTCATAACTCACTCTTAACTGCTCAAGATCTTGCTTTCTTTGAAGAAATTCATAAGAAAGCTTCTCATGATTAGATAGGAGAGTGTTATGATGACCTTGAAGATTGTCAAACTTGGACTGAAGTCTCTGAAGATTTTCAGTCAAAATTTGAGTGTGATCCCTTTCCTCGCCCAACATATCATCGCTTTTATCTAGCATGTTTTGAACCTTTTCAAGAGCCTTTTGTAGTTTCACAGCAATCTTAGCAAGTTTAGAATAGCTGGGTTTGAGGTTTTCATCACATTCATCCTCACTAGATTCATAGGAGGGATATTTGTGTACCTTTGAGCCTTTTGCCATGAAGCAATAGGTGGGAGCGTAGTCCTCATCACCGTCATCAGTAGTGTTGGGGAGGTCCTTTTCTTCAGAGTTGAAGATGGACTTGCTAACGATGGCAGTAGCGAGGGCTAGGCTCGCCACACCAGAGTCTGACTCCTCAGATTCCTCCTCTTCCTCATTTTCCTCAGATTCAGCCTCAGAGTCCATTTCCTTGCCAATGAAAGCCCGAGCCTTCTTGGAGCTGCTCTTCTTGTGAGATGAGGACCTTGAAGGTTTTGATGATGAGGACTTCGAAGATTTCTTCTTCTTCTTTGAATCATCAGAACTGTAATCCTTGTACTTCTTCTTCTTTGATCCCTTCTCCCACCAAGGACAATCTTGAATGTACTGTCCAGGCTTCTTGCATTTGTGGCAGAGTCTCTTCTTGTAATCATGGGATGAGGAATCTGTTCTCAAGTCACCACCTCTTGAGGATTTACCAAAGCGACCACATCTTGAGAAATTTTGGAACTTCCTTACGATCATAGCTAGCTCTTGGCTCAGTTCTTCAGGGTCACCAAGGCTGCTGTCAGAATCTTCACCTTCAGATTAGACACTTCCTTGACCTTCAGAGCCCGTGATCTACCATAGCTTGGTCCATAGAGATCTCTCTTCTCAGCAAGATGGAACTCATTAGTGTTTAGTCTCTCGAGGATATCAGTGGGATCAAGTGACTTATGGTCTCCACGTTCTTGTATCATCAATGCCAAGGTATCAAATGAGGAATCAAGCGATCTCGGCAATTTCTTCACCACCTCATGGTCGGTGATATCAGCGGCACCAAGTGCTTGAAGCTCATTTGAGATGTCAGTGAGGCGATCGAAGGTTTGTTGAACATTTTAACTGTCGAGTCTTTTGAAGCGGTTGAAGAGATTTCGAAGAATGTCAACTCGAGAGTCACGCTGTGTTGAGACTCCCTCATTGACCTTGGACAGCCTGTCCCAGATAAGCTTAGTTGTCTCCAAAGCACTCACTCTGCCATATTGCCCTTTGCTTAGATGGCCACATATGATATTCTTCGCTTGAGAGTCGAGTTGCTTGAATCTCTTCACATCAGCAGCGTTGATGGTGGGAGTGACAGAGGGAACACCATTCTCCACAACATACCAGAGATCGTTATCAATTGCCTCAAGATGCATGCGCATCTTATTCTTCCAGTAGGGGTAGTCCATCCCATCAAAGGTAGGACACCCAGCAGAAACCTTAATCATGCCTACGGTCGACATAACTAAAACTCCAGGCGGTTAAACCAAAATCACACAGAACAAGGGAGTACCTTGCTCTGATACCAATTGAAAGTGCGTTGTATCGACTAGAGAGGGGTGAATAGGCGATTTTTATGAATTCTTAACTGAGGAATTTCAGGGTGAGGAAATTCCTGAGTGAAGAACTACTTGTAGCAGAATAAGTACTCAGAAGTACACATAACAGAGCATGAGCATGGTCTTCATGAAGAAATGAAAACAAGCATAGAGTACAGAAAGCGTAAACACAGGATAACTTAGGATAAGACAAACAGACTGAAGAAATTGAACTGAGGAAATAGAGAAAGTCTTCAGTCAAATTCTTCAAATAGATATGAACAAGCACACAACACAGATAAGAGGAAATGGAAGGGTTGAGGAAATGGAACCAGTTAAGCTCGGTGAAGACAATGATTTGGTAGACCAGTTCCAACTGTTGTGACAGTTGTACGTCTAGTTAGGGAGGCTAGGTATTTAAACATGAGGAACACAGTCCCGGACACCCAGTCCTGAACACGTAGCTCATCACAGTTAGTCCTCACCGTATTCCCCTTGAGCTAAGGTCACACAGACCTCGCCCAATCACTCATGGTAAGTCTTCAGGTGACTTCCAAACCTTCACAGACTCAGTCACTCGGCGATCCACAATTTCCTCTTGGATGCTCTAGACCATGACGCCTAACCGTCTGGAAGATGCACAGTCTTCAAAGGTAACAAGCGTCGGATCCACGCAGGATCAATCTCTTCAGTGATGCTCAATCACTTTGGGTTTGTAGGTGTTTGGGTTTGGGTTTTTCTCACTTGATGATTTTCACTCAAAGTCCTCAGAGGATGGGATGCTCTCAAATGACAAGTGTCAGTTTCTCTCGGAGTAGCCAACCAACTAGTGGTTGTAGGGGGGCGGCTATTGATAGCCTAGGGAGCAGCCCGGCATGATAAGACATAAATGCCCTTCAATGATATGACCGTTAGGTGGGTAGATATTTTGGGATAGCTGGCGCATAGCACAGCAATGGTCGGAATTTTGAGTAGCAAATTCCTCAGGGCTATCATGTTCCTCACTATTTAGGCAATCCTCGCTGGCGAATTCCTAACTCCTCAGTCAGAACAAATTCCTGAGAGACCAAAAGAACTTCGTCTTTCTCACTAAAGAAATTGACTGAACTGTATGAGATTTCCAATGGCTTCACTCGAAGGGATTGGTAGGTGTAGGATTTTCAGTTGAGCATCACATGGAAAATTTTCCTTAGTATTTCCTCGACCCTCTTTAACAGTACGGTGTTTCCTATGACTTAAGAAAGAGAAAATGAAACTACGAAAACAAAAGTCTTCATGCTTCATGTTCCTCAAATGAATACCAAGTCTTCATGATCAAACCAATTTATTCACTTTCAAAGTCTTCAGAAAATCTTCAGAAATCCAAAGTTTTCAGTCGAAGAACTTCATTTTTAGGGGCGACTTTCTTTGTAAATATTGAACTCCTCATAGACTTATAGACCTATGTACACTCATAAACGCATCAGTCCCATAACCTATAAGTCTTCAATACACCAAAATCACTGTTGGGTTGGCGTATTTCGAGATTAGGATTTGTCACTCCGATTGTCGGAGAGGTATCTCTGGGCCCTCTCGGTAATGCACATCACATAAGCCTTGCAAGCATTGCAACTAATGAGTTAGTTGTGAGATGATGTATTATGGAACGAGTAAAGAGACTTGCCGGTAACAAGATTGAACTAGGTATTGAGATACCGATGATCGAATCTCGGGCAAGTAACATACCGATGACAAAGGGAACAACGTATGTTGTTATGCGGTCTGGCCGATAAAAGATCTTCGTAGAATATGTAGGAGCCAATATGAGCATCCAGGTTCCGCTATTGGTTATTGACCGGAGACGTGTCTCGGTCATGTCTACATTGTTCTCGAACCCGTAGGGTCCGCACGCTTAAGGTTTCGATGATAGTTATATTATGAGTTTATGAGTTTTGATGTACCGAAGTTTGTTCGGAGTCCCGGATGTGATCAAGGACATGACGAGGAGTCTCGAAATGGTCGAGACATAAAGATTGATATATTGGAAGCCTATATTTGGATATCGAAAGTGTTCCGGGTGAAATCAGGATTTTACCGGAGTACCGGGAGGTTACCGGAACCCCCCGGGAGGTATATGGGCCTTAGTGGGCTTTAGTGGAAGAGAGGAGAGGTGGCCAGGGCTGGGCCGCGCGCCCCTCCCCCCTAGTCCGAATAGGACAAGGAGAGGGGGGCGGCGCCCCCCCTTCCTTCTCTCTCCCCTCTTTCCCCCTCCCGAATCCTATTCCAACTAGGAAAGGGGGGGAATCCTACTCCCGGTGGGAGTAGGACTCCTCCTGGCGCGCCAACCTCCTGGCCGGCCGCACCCCCCTCTTGATCCTTTATATACGTGGGCAGGGGGCACCCCTAGATACACAAGTTGATCCACGTGATCATATTCTTAGCCGTGTGCGGTGCCCCCTTCCACCATAGTCCTCGATAATATTGTAGCGGTGCTTAGGCGAAGCCCTGCGACGGTAGTACATCAAGATCGTCACCACGCCGTCGTGCTAACAAAACTCTTCCCCGACACTTTGCTGGATCGGAGTCCGGGGATCGTCATCAAGAAGAACGTGTGCTAGAACTCGAAGGTGTCGTAGTTTCGGTGCTTGATCGGTCGGGCCGTGAAGACGTTCGACTACATCAACTGCGTTGTGCTAACGCTTCCGCTGTCGGTCTACAAGGGTACGTAGATCACACTCTCCCCTCTTGTTGCTATACATCACCATGATCTTGCGTGTGCGTAGGAAATTTTTTGAAATTACTACGTTCCCCAACACAAAAAGTGTACCCCTCTTTTTGTACACCGATGGGAGCCCCCGTGCCTGGGCCACACATAAGCGCAACGCGTTGTTGGGCTAGGCCCAAAAACGGTGCGCGGGCAGGCGGGGCTGTTTTTACCGCGGTATGATTCTTCGCGCGCTGCGCTTCCCATGATTCCCGCGCGTGGCACGGCGTGGGAAGGTGCGTGTGACGTGGGAAGCATGCGTGGGGTTGGTTCCCGCGGGCATGCGTCACATCACAGTTAATGTGAAAGGAGGCGGCCCGTGTTTTCCCCCATAAGAAGGAATAACCGTGGGCGCGCTGCTCACTTTCTCCTCTTTCCTCATGCCTTCTCCAATCTCAGAGCCGTCGTTTCCTCTCTTCCTTCCCTCCTAAGCTTCCGTCGTCGCCCGCCATCGTTGCTTCACCATCCCCCTTCCTCAGTCCTCTAACTTTCTTAGCCGCCATGGCGCCCAAATCCGCCAAGGGCAAGGGGGTGGCTAAGGGTGCTGGGACTGTGGAGCCACCGGAGAGTGCGCTATTGGGGGACCGGACGAAATCCGCCTTCTTCTTCCCCTCGATGGTTGATGTTCATGAGCTCCGGGCCTCCTTCAGGCCTCTATGGGGAGTGAAGACGGGGGGAGAGAATTCGGGACATCCGGCGACGCGTGTCCTTCCTGCCGCTTGCGCCGATCCTGCCCCAAATCGGTATCCCTTTTTCGTCGATTATCTTTCTTGCGGGTTATGTCCCCCTTTTTCTGATTTTTTCTGCGACGTCATGCACACCTTCGGCTTTCGCCTCTTGGATTTGACTCCGAACACGGTGGCGTGCATGGCTTTCTTCGCGCATCTTTGCGAAGGCTTTTCCGGGGTGCAGCCCAACACGGCACTCTTCCGCCATTATTTCTCCCCCCGGATCCAACCGGGAGGTGCCGTCTTTGGTTCCGTCACATGGATCCCAAGATCCAAGGGGGAGTACCCGGACGGTGCCGTGAAGGAGAGGTGGGAGGAATGGCGTGGCCGGTGGTGCTGGATTGAAGATGAAGACCCGCCGGAATTCTGCAAGGTCCGCCGAGTGCCGCCGGTCCGCGGCAGCGATTGGAGTGATGTCGACATCGCCGACGGGAGGCTCACTGTCGCCACCACCAGGATTCTCCGGCTCACTCGGGCTGGACTCACCCTTTAGATGATCGGGGCGGACTTCATTCATCGCCGGATCGCCCCGTTGCACAACAAGGGGAGGCCAGCCTGGCTTTTTATGAATCCGGCTGACATTATGCGACTCCGCCCCGGCCTCGACCACAATTTCACGGTGATGGCGCATGCCCACTTCTGCCAGCGGCTTTTTCAGCTTGATGTGGGTCACGACGGCGAGGTCGAACGGACCGGCAAGGCTACGAGGGCTGCCGCAAAGGTCGGCAAGGCCATCAAGGGGCCGTTTTTCAAGTTGACAGCGAGGGTGGTCCCTTTGTGCAATAATTCACGTCGGTCCGAGATCATCGCTATGATGCCGGACTGTAACGCGCACGGCCCTGTCCGGAGTTGGAAGGAGCCGAAGGATGCTGATGTGCAGCAATTCTTTGACACCCTGATCGAGGTGTATGTCAATGCTGACGCCGAGCGGTGGCTTGTCATGGACACCACCCAGGCAGAGCTGGACTACATCGCCACTAGGGAGAGGGAGGCACAGCTTGCCATGGAGGCCGGCAGTGCCGGGGGTGTGGAGGACAAGGCCGCAATGGCTGTGGAGGAAGAGGAGCTCACCCGGTGGGCGGCGGCCTCCGGGGAGGTTAGCAGCACCGACACGAGAGCTCCGCTTGTCGAAGATGCGGCCGACGAGTCGTCGGGGGAGGAGGATGTGGCGGCGGGCTCGACGCCAGCCAGGGGAAGAGGGCGAGTCCTGCGGCGGGCTGGCTCTGGCGAGCCGGTCCGGCCCGGCAGGGCTGCGCGGCCTCAATTGACCCTGGAGGGGTCCGGGCGTCATACGAGGGCCACGGCAGCGAAGAGGCTGACGAAGGCCGCTGAGAAGAAGAAGAAAACTGCCCCTTCCCCATCTGGGCACGCACAAACCCCGCCTTCTTCACCTCCTCTGGCAGATGTCGACTCGGATGTTGATGCAGAGCTCCCTTTTGATCTTGGGCCTCTCAGCCCGAAGAGGAAAAGGGGAGTGGTGGAAGAGGAGGAGATGGATGACGAGTAAGTACTCCGTTCCTTACTTCCATTTCCATTCCTCTGAATTAAGTCACTCATCTTGATCCATTTTCGCTTTTGCAGGGATGCAGAGACGTTGGCCCAGAGGGTGAAGAGGGCGAGGGCCTCGGCGAGCAGTCAGCCCCCGGCTGGGGCTTCAAAGACGCCACTGGTGGTGTTGAGCAGCCCGGACAGCAGCCCCCGGCACAGCCCCCAGCGTAAGTTCGTCACCCTCCTCTTATTCGACATGTGGTAGGCATTCGATGCTATGGTGTTGACCTTGTCGGGTTTGCAGGAGGGGAGCGGCAGCAGGAGGAGCCGCAGAGGGCTACCCCCAACACACCACCCCCATCGACTACGCCGCCGCGAGGGGCGTCCCCGGCAAGGGCATCAAGCACGGAGCCCACACCCATGGAGGAAGAGGGGAACTTGGGCCCTGGTGACTCTGCCATGGCGTCAAATGCTGGCGGGGAGGGGACTTCTGCTTCACAGCCTGGCACTGGTGAGTCGCATGTCCTCCGTCTCTGTTTTTTCCTTATTCTTTTTCTTGGCTTCAATGCTCCCATTACTACCCAGGCCCTCCTTCAATAGGTATGGAGGACGTGGATACTGTTGTTGGGAATATTGCTGAGGAGGCCGCGGCGGAGGCCGATAGGATTGCCGCCGAGGAGGCCGCCAAAGATGCTGACGAGGCCGCCGCTGGTGAGGCCTCCAAGAATGATGCCGAGGACACCGCTGCGGGGGCTGCCAAAGCGACCAGCGAGGCTTCTGCCGAGGGCGCTAGCAGTGGGCCTGCCGGGGAAGCCGGCAAGGCCACCGCCAAGGAAGAGGTGGTTGATGATCAGCCTCCTTCCTCCTCAACCTCGGGCCCCGGCAGATACCTGAAGGTGGGCGACGATATTTTCGTCCATCTTCCAGGGGCGTTAAGTTCCCGAGTGCCCACCAAAGGGGAAGTCTTTGACGGCGAGGTGCTTGCCGCCACTGGGCTCGAGGTTGTTGATGAGTCGGGCGTTGGCGGCGATGGTTCTCCAAAAGAGCAGCTTTTTCGTGCCATGGGGGCCAATTTCCGGAAGCTCCAAGCGCTCTACCGTGCTCGCCTGGACAAGGTCAAGTCCAGGATGGCAACGGTGGACAACGCGGAGGTGGACTTCAAGGCGCGCGTTGCTGAGACGCAGACCTGGTTTCACCAGACTCGCGAGGAGCAGAGGGCCTTTCAGGAGGAATTGGCCGAGCGCGATGTAGATCTCACCATGAAGATGGCTGACATCGAGAAGGCCCAGGAAAAGGCGGCGAACTTGGCTGCCTCGGCCGAGGCTGCCCGGAACCAGCATCAAGCCGCATTGGATTCCCAGGAAGAGGACCTCTCCATGCGTGAGGCGTAGCTTGCCGCAACGCTCCGCGGCAAGGATGAGGAGCTCGAGGCCCTTGTCGTGTGATGGACTCGCGAGCTGGAGCAGAGGCACAAAGAAGCACTCGATGCCCAAGCTCTGGCCCATACCGGCAAGGTGAAGGAGTTGAAGGTAGAGCAGGACGAGCTGAAGGAGCAGGCCCTCAAGCTGTCCAATGAGAAGAGCACGCTCAACAGCGCCTTGGTAGAGGCGCAAGGAGCGGTCATCAGCAGGGCTGGGGAGCTCTCCGAAGCGCAAAACTCCATCAGAGATGAAGCTGGAGAATCTCGAGAAGATGTTGTCGGAGAGCACGGCTCGGGAGGAGACCTTGACCAGGAGCCTGGAGGAGGAGAAGCAGCTGCGGGCGAACGAGGCCGCCTCCCACCAGGAATATGTGGCGGGCGAGAACAGATGGATCAGCTGTTGGAGGACATCACCGGCAGGGTCACCTCGCAGTTGGCCACCATGGGGATGCCAAATGTGAGGTATGCCCCTGAGCGCAGCGGGACCGTCAATGCCAAGCTGACCCAGTTCTTCGAGGGCGTCCTTGGAGCCTTGGCTTATCTTCACTCCAGCAGAGCGGCCATGTTGGCTGGGGAGGCCCGGTGACTTTGCCGGAGGGTCGTGACCAAGGTCCTCACCAAGATGGCGTACTGGAATCCCGACCTTGACTTCGAGGCCGCGATGGATAGCTTGCCGGATGGTACTGACCTCACGGTGCTCAAGGAGCGCATCAAGCCCATCATCGACTGCATCAACGAAATCAAGAGGGTGGAAGGCCAGCGCCGGGATTAGGCATCCCGTTCTTCTTCGCCACTGCGGGTTCCCGACCAAGACAAATTTTATCTTTAGTTAGAACCGCAGCAATGATGTGATGTAACATAACTTTTGCAGTACTCTTAATTTCATGCATGTTATTTCCCCGTTCAATTCCTCTTTGTATGCGCGCCCTACGTCGATTGGGTAGGCTCGCCGGCACGGAAGCCCCTAGCGGTGTTTTGGGGACGGATCCCCATGGGCCTGCTGGGTATGTGTGCTGCCGGACGAGCCACCTTTCCGTTCTGAACGCGGCCGCTCGAACTGTCGAGCTTGACTCGAGTCAGAATCGAGGGCGTTGTTGATCACGGAAGGCTACTCTGCCATTCTCGACGCAGCCGCTTGAGCTGTTGAGCGGACTCGAAACAGGGCAAGGGCGTTGCCGATCGTGGGAGAGCCCCCTGGCGTGCAGGTTTCTCATACAAAAGTGTGACATCTCCGGGGGGAATAACCTCATATAAGAAGGATAGAACAAATAAGGGTTCAGTGCAACTTAGCTTCTGTTTGCAATCTCTCGAGTGCCGATCTTCTGGCCTCCTTTCTTCTCCAAGGGTCACGAAGATGAAGGAGTGTCGGGCTAACTGCTAAAGCCGATTCTCACAACTACGTCCCCCTACGTGGCGCGCCAAAGATGTCGGTGGGAATGACATCTATGGGATCACAAGAATCCCTACTGTGGTTAGCGGGGCGCGGGGTCGTGAGAAGAGCGGATCAAACAAATAGCACACGGTTCGTTTATCCAGGTTCGGGCCGCGAGGATGCATAAAACCCTACTCCTGCTTTGGTGGATTGTATATCTGTGTTCTTGAGCTAGCCATGGGGCGTGAGGAGCTCCAAAAAGCCGAATCCTTCCTCTGGTCGCCTCGGGCCTCCTTTTATAGAAAAAAGGGGTTGCCACAGTGGCACACAGGAGGTGGAAAGGGTACAATGCTGCGAGGTTATCCCTCGCATCACATGACAAGTCACATTTAATGCGTCTTGCTTAGGTGTCCTTCCTTTATCGGGGATGGGGGAGAAACCTGTCTCGTCCATCGCCGCTCCTTCTTGTGTCGACACCCGCCCTGGCCAGCGATGCCTGCGATGCCATGTAGGTAGGCAGGCAGCTAAGGTGGTGCAGTGGTGGGTCTTCACAAAGATCTGCATGCCACCACGCAGGTGCCTGCCCAGCTGGTTGGGTCGGCAGCTGCATGCATGCTGTGGTGGAGGTTTTGTCAGCGTGGGCCTGATGGTGGCCCTGCGTGTAACACCCTAGATGCGGCTATAGCTCCCACGTGTTGAGGCACGACTTAGAGACATAACCGCATTGAAAGCAATGTCGCAAGTCAGGAAATCATTACAACATCCCATGTAATATATAATAAAAGGGGAGATACATAGCTGGCTTACACTCGCCACGTCACATCAGAGTACATAAATAACATCCATCATACAAACACTCATGGCCCGACTACGGCGCCAAAATATAAGAAAACCCAACATGCGACAAGGCCCTGAATCGAACCCCAACTGGGCACCACTACTGATCATCGGGAAAGGAAACATAATAACGCTGAGAGTCCTCGTCGAACTCCCACTTGAGCTCGTAATCGTCACCTGGAGCGGAATCACCTGGACCTGCATTTGGAGTTATAGTATCTGTGAGCCACAGGGACTCAGCAATCTCGCACCCTCGCGATCAAGACTATTTAAGCTTATAGGAAGGATAGGCAAATATATGTGGAGCTGCAGCAAGCGACTAGCATATGGTGGCTATCTTATTCGCAAAAGAGAGCGAGAAGAGGAGGCAAGGCACGAGCGAGAAAACTAGAGAGCAACCTGCGCAAACATAACTCCAACACCGTGTCCACTTCCCGGACTCCGCCGAGAAGAGGCCATCACGGTAACACACTCAGTTGATTCATTTTAATTAATTAAGGTTCAAGTTATCTACAACCAGACATTAACAAATTCCCATCTGCCCATAACCGCGGGCATGGCTTTCGAAAGTTCAATCCCTGCAGGGGAGTCCCAACTTAGCCCATGACAAGCTCTCACGGTCAACGAAGGAATAGACCTCCACCCGAGACACACCGATCAGACTCGGTAACCCGGTACAACAAGACAATTCGACAGGTTAAAACAAGACCAGCAACACCGCCCGAATGTGCCGACAAATCCCGATAGGAGCTGCACATATCTCTTTCTCAGGGCACACTCAGATAAGCAATCCGTACAACTAAAACCAGCCCTTGAGTTTCCCCGAGGTGGCGCTGCAAGGGGCTCTAGTTTGGACCAACACTCAGAGGAGCACTGGCCCGGGGGGGTAAATAAGATGACCCTTGAGTCTGCAGAACCCAAGGGAAAGAAAAGGCTAGGTGGAAAATGGTAAAACCAAGGTTGGTCATTGCTGGACAAGCTTTAATCAAGGCGAAATATCGAGGGGTTCCCATTATAACCCAACCGCGTAAGGAACGCAAAATCCAGGAACATAACACCGATATGACGGAAACTAGGGCGGCAAGAGTGGAACAAAACACTAGGCGAGAGGCCGAGCCTTCCACCCTTTACCAAGTATATAGATGCACTAAGATAACATAGCAATATAATGATATCCCAACAAGTAAATAAAAGATGTTCCAACAAGGAACGGCCTCCAATCTTCACCTGCAACTAGCAATGCTATAAGAGGGGCTGAGCAAAGCGGTAACATAGCCAGTCAACGGTTTGCTAGGACAAGGTGGGTTAGAGTTTCAACATGGAAATTGGGAGGCTGACAAGCAAATGGTAGGCATCATAGCATTGGCATAGCAAGAGCGAGCAAACTAGCATAGCAAAGATAGTAGTGATTTCGAGGGTATGATCATCTTGCCTGCACAGTTGTCAGAGTTGACTGGATCCTCACAAGCAAACTCAACGGGCTCCTTGGTAGCGAACTCGTCTCCCGGCTCTACCCAACAAGACAAACAAGCAACAAGAATACAATCAACCACGTGCAAGACCAAGCAGTATGATGAAATGATGATATGCTATGCGGGATGCGATGCGGGATGCAAAATGCAAGATATGACAGGAAATGCATGAACCTGGCCCCAACTTGGAAAACCAGGTGTTCCACTGGATAGAGGGGATGAAATCGCTTGAAAACGATATAAAGATCATCGGAATCGGAGTTACGGTTTGGAAATGGCAAGCGTTTTAAGATATGACACCGGTCTGCAATTTACAGCAAGTAGGCATCTAAATGCAACGGAATGAACATGCTAAAGCCACCAAACATGACAAAAAAATACATGGCAGAGATGCACACAAGATTCTTAACAAAAGACTAGCACTGAGCCACGGCCAATTCATCCATTATGAGGTTCAAACAAGCATGGCAAAAATGCAAATGCAAAACAGATTCCAGACTTAGTGAAATTAACACTAGTCTGAAATTTCAGATAACGAAGCCCTCTTCGGAGCAGCAAAACAACATGATACATGAACTGATTAAGACAAGTAAAAACATGGCATTGAGCTACTCAACAAGCTTAACAAAAGTCCCAAAGTGACCTGAGGCCAAAAGGGATCACAAAATATACTAACGGGCACACGAACATAGCTAAAACACAATCAGTTTTCAGACTTAGTGAAAACTGAGACATGCTGAAATATAACTCACGAAGGCACGTAAACGAGCTCGATGCACTCACTACGGTGCAAGTCATGGCAAGGCAAGCATACATCCATTAAGAAGGCACAAAATTCTAGATAGACATGGCAAGAACAATGGCATAGAATGCACGGATCAACTATAATAACACCGGCAAAATCGCAAACGAGTTGACGATCTGCCCAGATTCACCATGAAGCAAAAGTAGGGCTCGATTGACTCAAGCTAGGTTGCTCCATAATTGCAAACAAAGAAACGGATGGATAGAGCATAACATGATTAACAAAACTCCTTTACTGATCATCCTCAAAAGAGGCACGGATCACTAGGAAACAAGCTGAACATATGGCATCATGAACTAAATAATCCCAGACTTAGTGAAAACTACTAAGTCTCTCAAAACAGATTTACCGGGTGCCTCACTTTGCAAGCTTGCACAAGTCACCACACACATCCTAAAAATGCATGGGTTGCACCTCTGGAAAGAAGACAAAATTCTTAACAAAACATATGAAGGACTCACAGGCATATCATGCACACAATAATCATGGCAAAAATGAGAAAAGTCTAAGATGAACTAGCAGATCTGACAATTAACTCACGAAGCCTCCTTCTAACAGCATTTTGGGCATCAAGATGAGCTCAAATGAAAATTATGCAATGGAATGAAATGATGTACTCGTTGAGGCGAACATTTTGATATATTATATGCCCAAATCGGAGCTACGGATGCAGAGATACGGACGGTCAAAGTAGGCATAAAAAACAGGGGAGAGGGAGAAAAAGTCAACCGAGATATTTGTTTTGGATCTAGATCTGGCCGGCTGCACTGTTCATCGACGCGGAAACCGAGGACGCCGGCGAGCTCGACGTCGCCGGAGATGGCCGGCCGGTGTGGATGCCGAGGCGGCCGGAGAGAGGGAAGGCGAGGCCGGCTCGGGCGGCGGCCGGGCCGGGCGGCGGCGAGCGCCGGGGAGGCGGCGAGGCGTCGGGCGGAGGAGGCGGCGAGCTCCGGCGCCAGTGTCGATGGCGCGGTGGTGGCGCGGGCTCCCGGAGCCGTGGAAGACGGGCGGCGCGGCGACCTCGGGCGCGGGGCGGCGAGTGGCCCGCGGAGGCGGCGTCGAGGGCCGGGACTTGGGCCCTCGGGCCCGTGGCGGAGGCGATGTGGACCTGAGGGCGCGGGCGAATGAGGGGGCTCCGCGTGGCGCTGGCGGCGGAGGTCGGACACGTCTGGCGCCGGCGGACGTTGTCCGGCACGCGGGAGGGGGGAAGATCTGTTTTTTTACTGGGGTTTGGACGAGGAGATCCGGGATTTCGGAGGAGGGGCTATTTATAGACATAAGTGGAGCTAGGAGAGTCCAAATGAGGTGCGGTTTTCGGCCACGCGATCGTGATCGAACGCTCTAGGACATGGAGCAGAGTTTGGTGGATTTTGGGCCAAAATTGAAGGGTGTTTGGCTGCAACACACATGAGGCCTTTTCGGTCCCTCGGTTAACCGTTGGAGTATCAAACGAAGTCCAAATGGCACGAAACTTGACAGGCGGTCTACCGGTAGTAAACCAAGGCCGCTTGGCAAGTCTCGGTCCAATCCGGAAATGTTTAATCCCCACACACGAAAGAAAGCTAGAAATGGCCACCGGAGGAGAATGAAGCGCCGGAATGCAAAACGGACAACGGGGAAAATGCTCGAATGCATGAGATGAACACGTATGCAAATGCAATGCACATGATGACATGATATGAGATGCATGAAAACGAAAACAACACACGGAGACAAAACCCGAACCCGAGGAAATAAATATAACTTAACGCCGGAAACGGCAAGAGTTGGAGTACAAATTGGGAAAGTTACATCCGGGGTGTTACACTGCGGGTGTCCTCGGTAAGGGCCTTGCCGGGGCCCCGGCAAGGGTCTTGCCGAGGTGCCTGCTGTCATCCTCAGCAAGGCGCTTGCCGGGGGCCTCGTGGTCTTCCTTGGCTGGGATCCTGCCAAGGGTTGTCGTCTCCTTAGTGCGTTTCTGATCTTGAATGTCTTCACAAAGATCTGCATGCCACCACGGGGATGTCTCCCGAATCCTTGCCCTTTGGGGGCAGTGGACTCAAGGGTGATTTGCTCCGTAGGCGCGGGACGAGTCGCCGCGGCAAGGGTCTTGCCGGGGCTGCTAGAACTGTCTCCCGGCAAGGATCTTGCCGGGGGAGTCCGCTTCGTCCCCTTTGCTCTTTGTGGTCTTGTCCTTGGCGTCGTTCTAGTTCTCTTGAGCTTCGGTCTTACCCTGGCTCACCTCCCTTGCCTTGCTTGGTGTGGTGGTATCCGCAGCTCAGACTGCCCGTGCACAGTTATAGGGGTACACAAAGTGTACCCCTCTTTTTGTACACCGACAGTGTTAGAATCATTATGATGTAATCTAGATTATTGGCTCTAGTGCAAATGGGAGACTGAAGGAAATATGCCCTAGAGGCAATCATAAAGTTGTTATTTATATTTCCTTATATCATGATAAATGTTTATTATTCATTCCAGAATTGTATTAACCGGAAACTTAGTACATGTGTGAATACATAGACAAACAGAGTGTCACTAGTTTGCCTCTACTTAACTAGCTCATTGAATCAATGATGGTTATGTGTCCTAACCATAGACATGAGTTGTCATTTGATTAACGGGATCACATCATTAGAGAATGATGTGATTGACTTGACTCATCCGTTAGCTTAGCACGATGATCCTTTAGTTTGTTGCTATTGCTTTCTCCATAACTTATACATGTTCCTATGACTATGAGATCATGCAACTCCCGAATACCGGAGGAACACTTTATGTGCTACCAAACATCACAACTTAACTGGGTGATTATAAAGGTGCTCTACAGGTGTCTCTAATGGTGTTTCTTGAGTTGGCATAGATCGAGATTAGGATTTGTCACTCCGATTGTCAGAGAGGTATCTCTGGGCCCTCTCGGTAATGCACATCAATATAAGCCTTGCAAGAAATGTAGCTAATGTGTTAGTTATGGGATGTAGAATTACGGAATGAGTGAAGAGACTTGCCGGCAACGAGATTGAACTAGGTATTGAGATACCGACGATCGAATCTCGGGCAAGTAACATACCGATGACAAAGGGAACAATGTATGTTGTTATGCGGTTTGACCGATAAAGATCTTCATAGAATATGTAGGAACCAATATGAGCATCTAGGTTCCGCTATTGGTTATTGACCGGAAATGTGTCTCGGTCATGTCTACATAGTTCTCGAACCCGTAGGGTCCGCACGCTTAACGTTCGGTGATGATCTGTATTATGAGTTTATGTTTTTTGATGTACCGAAGCTAGTTTGGAGTCCCGGATATGATCATGGACGTGACGAGGAGTCTCAAAATGGTCGAGACATAAAGATCGATATATTGGATGACTATATTTGGACGTCGGAATGGTTCCGGGTGAGTTCAGGCATATACCGGAGCACCGGGAGGTTATCGGAACCCCCGGGAGGTATATGGGCCTTATTGGGCCATAGTGGGAGAGAATAGAGGGAAGCCTAGGAGGGGGCGCACCCCCTCAACCCCAATCCGAATTGGGTGGGGGGGCATCCCCCCTTTCCTTTCCACTCTCTCCCCCTTCCTTCCACTCCTAGTCCAACTAGGGAAGGGGGGGAATCCTACTCCCGGTGGGAGTAGGACTCCCCATGGGATGCGCCATAGGAGGGCCGGCCCTCCCCCTCCTCCACTCCTTTATATACGGGGGAGGCGGTCACCCCATAGACACACAAGTTGATCATTGATCTTTTAGCAGTGTGCGGTGCCCCCGTCCACCATAATCCACCTTGGTCATATCGTAGCGGTGCTTAGGCGAAGCCATGTTCCGGTAGCATCATCATCACCGTCATCACACCGTCGTGCTGACGAAGCTCTCCCTCGACACTCTGCTGGATCGTGAGTTCGTGGGACGTCAGCGAGCCGAACGTGTGCAGATCACGGAGGTGCCGTACCTTCGGTACTAGGATCGGCCGATCGTGAATACGTACGACTACACCAACCGCGTCGTGATAACACTTCCGCTTACGGTCTACGAGGGTACATGGACAACACTCTTCCCTTCTTGTTGCTATGCATCACCATGATCTTGCGTGTGCGTTGGAATTATTTTGAAATTACTCCGTTCCCCAACATAAAGGATCTGAACATATAATCTTCCACCAAATAAACCAACTAGCATCAACTACAAGGAGTAATCAACACTACTAGCAACCCACAGGTACCAATTTGAGGTTTCGAGACAAAGATCGGATACAAGAGATGAACTAGGGTTTTAGAGGAGATGGTGCTGGTGAAAATGTTGATGGAGATTAACCCCCTCCCGATGAGAGGATCGATGGTGACGATTTCCCCCTCCCAGAGGGATGTTTCCCTAGCAGAACAGCTCCGCCGGAGCCCTAGATTGGTTCCGCCTCGAGACGGCGGCGCTTCGTCCCGAAAGCTTCCTCCTTATTTTTTCCAGGGCGAAGGACACCTTATACAAGAAGATGGGTGTCGGAGGCCTGCCAACTGGCCCACGAGCCAGGGGGCGCGCCCAGGGGGTAGGGCACGCCCCACCCTCGTGGACGGTGGCTGGCTCCCCTCTAGTGCTTTCTTTGCCCAATATTTTTAATATATTCCAAAACTGACTTTCGTGGAGTTTCAGGACTTTTGGAGTTGTGCAGAATATGTCTCTAATATTTGCTCCTTTTCCAGCCCAGAATTCCAGCTGGCGGCATTCTCCCTCTTCATGTAAATGTTCTAAAATAAGAGAGAAACGGCACAAGTATTGTGACATAATGTGTAATAACAGCCCATAATGCAATAAATGTCGATATAAAAGCATGATGCAAAATGGACGTATCAACTCCCCCAAGCTTAGACCTCACTTGTCCTCAAGCGGAAGCCGATATCAAAAAATATGTCCACATGTTTAGAGATAGAGGTGTCGAAAAAATAAAATACGGACATGAGGGCATCATGATCATTCTTAGAATAGCAACATATATATATATATGTATGTATGTATAGTCATATGATTTCTTATGCTAAAGTAACAATCTTATTCACAATGTAAAGTATGAATCAGAAACTTCATTGAAAACTAGCAAACTATAATCTCAGTCATTGAGGCAATTGCAATTTATCATAACATAGGAAAGAGTCAATATAAGAGCTTTTCAGCAAGTCCACATACTCAACTATCATTTAGTCTTTCACAATTGCTAACACTCACGCAATACTTGTGGGTATGAAGTTTTAATCGGACATAGAGAAAGATAGGGGCTTATAGTTTTGCCTCCCAACCTTTTACCTCAAGGGTAATGTCAACAATAATGCTTTATGAAAACCCACATCCAATTAGCTATATATATCAGGATATTTCCAACATATCGTGCTTGCCAAAGGATAAAATGTAAAAAGGAAAGGGGAAGACCACCTTGACTCTTGTATAAAGTATGAGACAAAAATAAAAGATAGGCCCTTCGCAGAGGGAAGCAGAGGTTCTCATGTGTTTTTATGGTTGGATGCATGGAATCTTGATGCAAAAGAACGTCACTTTATATTGCCACTTGTGATAGGGACCTTTATTATGCAGTCCGTCGCTTTTATTTCTTCCATATCACAAGCTCGTATGAAGCTTATTTTCTCCACACTAATAGATCATACACATTTAGAGAAAAAATTTATTGGTTGCAATAATGACAACTTACTTGAAGGATCTTACTCAATCCATATGTAGATATGGTGGACTCTCATGACAAAACTGGGTTTAAGGATATTTGGAAGCACAAGTAGTATCTCTACTTGGTGCAAAGAATTTGGCTAGCATGAGGGGGAAAGGCAAGCTCAACATGTTGGATGGTCCATGAAATATAATTTATTTCGGAAATAAGAAAACATAACCCACTACGTTGTCTTCCTTGTCCAGCATCATCTTTTTAGCATGTCATATTTTAATGAGTGCTCACAATCATAAAAGATGTCCAAGATAGTATATTTATATGTGAAAACCTCTCTTTCTTTATTACTTCTTATTAATTGCAACGATGACCAAAACTATGTTTGCCAATTCTCAACAAATTTTATTCATCATACTCTTTATATGTGAAGTCATTGCTCTCCATAAGATCAATATGATCTCTTTATTTCTTTTTATTCTTACTTTTTTTTCTTTTATTCCCTTAAGATCATAGCAAGATAACCAAGCCCTCGACTCAAAACTAATCTTTATTATATATAGCTCACGGACTCGATTACATAGATAAGGATCAACACAAAAAACTCAAAGCTAGATCATACTAAACTTTATTCTACTAGATCAAGATATAACCAAAAGGATCGAACTAAGAAAAGCGGTAAAGATAGAAGTGTCATGGTGATACGATACGGGGGCACTCCCCCAAGCTTGGAAGTTGCCAAGGGGAGTGCCCATACCCATGTATTTAGTTCTCCTTTGGTGGTGAAGAAGATGGTGGTGGTGATGACAGTTGTGCCTTCGGCTTTTTTATATTGTAGTTGAGGAGAGCAATTTCCTCCTTTAAATCATCGACCTCCGACTCCAGCTTCAAGATCTTGTGACATAAATCTACTTTGCTCTTCTGCCGAAAATGAGAAGGAATAGATCGGTTATTAGACCAGTTAGCCCTCTTAGAGAGACTAGACTTTTTGAACTTCACGTGCATATGCCCAGGTTGAGGTAAAGGAACATCCTCCTACTCCAAACTTGAATAATCGATGCTCATCAAATGAGCATCCTCCTCATCATCCGTAGTTCGACCATAAGGAGATAGGTCCCCATAGATCTTTGGGTCAGCAATGAGATGTGAGACATAGCTCTCTCCGTCGGACTCTTGAGATGACATCTTGCTCTAAATCTGCTGTAGAAACAACTCAAAACAAAAATAGAGGATTGTGTCGTGGTATAGTGGTCAAAACCTTCGGGAGATTATATAATGAATATTTACCAACCAAAAGAAGTATTGTGTAAGAAAACAGAGTCCGGAGGGCACACGAGGTGCCCATGAGGCAGGGGGCGCGCCCTCCACCCTCGTGGACGCCTCGTGTCCTTTCCAGACTGCTTCTTATTTTCCTATTTTCTTAAATATACCAAAATGCAGAAAAAATGCTATTAGAACTATTTTGGAGTCGGTTTACTTACCGTACCACATACCTATTCTTTTTTGAAGTCTGAAACGTTCTGGAAAGTGTCCCGTATGTACTCCTCCGGGGTTATGGTATTAATAACATTGGTTTCAACATTTATGGGATTACCTGAGATATAATGTTTGATTCTTTGACCGTTCACCACCCTCGGATTTGTACCTTCAAAGTTGTTGATTTTTATGGCACCGGAACGATAGATCTCCTTGATAATGTAAGGGCCTTCCCATTTAGAGAGGAGTTTTCCTGCAAAAAAACCTTAAACGAGAGTTGTATAACAGAACATAATCACCTACATTAAACTCACGCTTTTTTATCCTTTTGTCATGCCATCTTTTAACTTTTTCTTTAAACAGTTTGGCATTCTCATAGGCATGGGTTCTCCATTCATCAAGTGAGCTAATGTCAAATAGTCTCTTCTCACCGGCAAGTTTGAAATCATAATTGAGCTCTTTAATGGCCCAATATGCCTTATGTTCTAGTTTTAGAGGTAAGTGGCATGCTTTTCCATAAACTATTTTATATGGAGACATACCCATAGGATTTTTATATGCAGTTCTATAGGCCCATAATGCATCATCAAGTTTCTTGGACCAATTCTTTCTAGACCTATTAACAGTCTTTTGCAAAATTAATTTAAGCTCTCTATTACTCAGTTCTACTTGACCACTAGACTGTGGGTGGTATGGAGATGCAATTCTATGATTAACATCATACTTAGCAAGCATTTTACGAAAAGCACCATAAATAAAATGTGAACCACCATCAGTCATTAAGCATCTAGGGACTCCAAACCTCGGAAAAATAACTTCTTTAAGCATCTTAATAGAGGTGGTATGATCAGCACTACTAGTTGGAATAGCTTCTACCCACTTAGTAACGTAATCAACATCAACTAAAATATGTGTGTACCCATTAGAGGAAGGAAACGGTCCCATATAGTCAAAGCCCCAAACATCAAATGGTTCAATAACAAGTGAATAGTTCATAGGCATTTCTTGACGTCTAATAATATTACCAATTCTTTGGCATTCATCGTAAGGCAAGACAAACTTACAGGCATCTTTAAAAATAGTAGGCCAATAAAAACCGGATTGCAATACCTAATGTGCAGTTCTATCTCCAGCGTGGCGTCCTCCATAAGCCTCGGAGTGACACTTGCGTAGGATCTGTTCCTGTTCATGCTCAGGTACACAATGTCTAATAACACCATCTACTCCTTTATAATGGTGTGGATCATCCCTGAAGTAATGTCTTAAATCATAGAAAAACTTTTTCTTTTGCTTGTATGTGAAACTAGGTGGTATAAATTTAGCAACAATGTAATTAGCATAATCAGCATACCATGGAGCAGTACAAGAAGCATTTATGATAGCTAATTGTTCATCAGGAAAGCTATCATCTATAGGTATTGGGTCATAATGAACATTCTCTAACCTAGACAAGTTGTCTGCAATGGGGTTCTCAGCTCCCTTTCTATCAATAATATGCAAATCAAATTCTTGTAGCAAGAGAAACCATTTGATTTGTCTAGGTTTAGCATCTTTCTTTTCCATAAGATATTTAATAGCAACATGATCAGTGTGAACAGTTACTTTAGAATCAGCAATATAAGGTCTGAACTCATCACAAGCAAATATAACTACTAAAAATTCTTTTTCAGTAGTAGCATAATTTCTCTAGGCACTATATAGAGTTTTACTAGCATATTGGATAACATTTAATTTCTTATCAACTCCTTGTCCTAGAACAACACCTACAGCATAATCACTAGCAACACAAATAATATGAAAGGGTAAATTCCAATCAGGTGGCTTAACAATAGGTGCAGAAATCAAGGATTTCTTAAGTATTTCAAATGCTTCTACACAATCATCATCAAAGAAAAAAGGAACATCTTTTTGTAAGAGATTAGTCAGAGGCCTATAAATTTTTGAGAAGTCTTTAATGAACCTCCTATAAAAGTCGTCATGACCAAGGAAACTTCTTATACCTTTAATGTCTTTAGGACACGACATCTTTTCAATAGCATCAACTTTGGCTTTATCAACTTCAATACCTCTTTCAGAAACTTTATGCCCCAAGACAATACCTTCATTAACCATAAAGTGGCACTTCTCCCAATTCAAGACAAGATTAGTTTCTTCACATCTCTGCAAAACTCGATCAAGGTTGCCTAAGCAATCATGAAAAGAAGTTCCATACACGGAGAAATCATCCATGAAGACCTCAACAATCTTTTCACAAAAGTCAGAGAATATAGCAGTCATACATCTTTGAAATGTAGCAGGTGTATTACATAAACCAAAAGGCATACGTCTATAAGCAAAGGTACCGAAAGGGCAAGTAAAAGTGGTCTTTTCCTGATCCTCTTTCGACACAGGTATTTGAGAGAAACCAGAATAACCATCTAGAAAGCAAAAATGTGTATGTTTGGATAATCTTTCTAGCATTTGATCAATAAAAGGTAAAGGTTAATGATCCTTTCTAGTAGCTTTATTTAATTTCCGGAAATCAATTACCATTCTATAACCTGTAACAATTCTTTGTGGGATCAATTTATCTTTATCATTAGGAACAACAGTAATACCTCCCTTCTTAGGGACACAATGGAGAGGGCTTACCCACTGACTATCAGCAACAGTATAAATTATACCTGCCTCCAGAAACTTTAGTATTTCATGTCTTACCACTTCTTTCATCTTAGGATTTAACCGTCGTTGGTAATCAACAACCAGTTTGGCATCATTCTCCAATTTTACTTTGTGTTGGAATAGAGTGGGACTAATGCCCTTAATATCATCAAGAGTATATCCAATAGCAGCATGGTGCTTCTTCAGAGTTTTCAATAATTTCTCTTCTTCCTGCTCTAAAAGGTTGGCACTAATAATAACAGGATATATCTTCTTTTCATCAAGATAAGCATATTTAAGAGTATCAGGTAATGGTTTAAGCTCGAACACGGGATCACCCTTGGGTGGAGGAGGATCCCCTAGAATTTTAACAGGCAAGTTGTGTTTCAATATAGGTCCCTGTTTAAAGAATACTTCATCTATTTCCCTTCTTTCATTCATAAACATATCATTTTCATGGTCTAGCAAATATTGTTCTAAAGGATCATTAGGAGGCATGACAATGGAAGAAACACCAATAATTTCATCATTACTAGGCAATTCTTTATCATGGGGTTGTCTACGGAATTTAGCAAAATTAAAATCATGAGATATTTCCCCTAAACCAACAGTAACATTATCCTTTTTGCAGTCTATCTTAGCATTAACAGTATTCAAGAAGGGTCTACCTAATATAATGGGACAAAAGTCATCTTGTGGGGAACCAAGAACAAGAACATCAGTAGGATATTTAACTTTCCCACACAAGACTTCAACATCTCTAACAATCCCAACTAGTGAAATAGTATCTCTATTGGCAAGCTTAATTGTAACATCAATACCTTCTATCTCAGCAGGTGCAATATCATGCATAATTTCTTCATATAAAGAATGAGGTATTGCACTCGCACTAGCACCCATGTCACATAAGCCATGATAGCAATGATCTCCTATTTTAACAAAAACAACAGGCATGCCTACAATAGGTCTATGTTTATCTTTAGTATCGGCTCTAGCAATTCTAGCAGCTTCATCACAAAAGTAAATAACATGCACATCAATATTATCGACCAAGAGATCCTTAACCATAGCAACACTAGGTTCAACTTTATTTTTCTCAGAGGGTGTAGGTGTTCTAGCATTACTCTTACAAACCACAGTTGAAGCTTTAGCATGATCCTTTATTCTAACAGGGAAAGGTGGTTTCTTAATATAAGCGGTAGGAACAATAGGATCAACATTATAAGTGATAGTATTTTCTTCAACTTTAATTGGTTCAACTACTTTTACTTCAATGGGAGGATGATATTTAAACCACTTACCCTTAGAGAGATCAACATGAGTAGCAAATGATTCACAGAAAGAAGCTATTATCTCAGAGTCAAGTCCATATTTAGTGCTAAATTCACGAAAAGGATCGATATCCATGAAAGATTTAATGCAATCAAACTTAGGTGTTATAACTGACTCCTTACCTTTTTCGAGTTCCCAATATTTAGAGTTGCGTTTAATTCCTTCCAATAAATCCCATTTGAATTCAATAGTCTTCATCATAAAAGAACCAGTACAAGAAGTATCGAGCATGGAGCGATTATTGAGAGAAAGCCGAGCATAAAATTTTTGAATAATCATTTCTTTTGAGAGCTCATGATTGGGGCATGAATATAACATTGACTTAAGCCTCCCCCAAGCTTGAGTGATGCTTTCTCCTTCGCGAGGCCAAAATTTATATATATAATTATGATCACGATGAACCAGATGCATAGGATAAAACTTCTGATGAAATTCCAATTTCAATCGGTTGTAGTTCCATGATCCAATATCATCACATAGCCTAAACCATGGAAATTCCTTTCCATTCAAAGATAAAGGGAAGACCTTCTTATTGATAACATCCTCGGGTATACCTACAAGCTTAAATAATCCACAAACTTCATCCACATAGATTAGGTGCATATCAGGATGCAATATTCGATCTCCTATAAAAGGATTAGATAGCAGTTTCTCTATAATACCCGAAGGAATTTCAAAGTAAAAAATTTCAGTAGGTTCAGTAGGTTGAGGAGAAACTCTTTGCTCTAATGGTCGGGGTGAAGATACCCCGAACAAGCCCCTCAAAGGATTGTTTTCCATAGTAACAAGTGACAGTTAATTTCAGCACACTATATAAATTTTTCCTTACCAAATTCCACTTACCAAAGACGCTTCACTCCCCGGCAACGGTGCTAGAAAAGAGTCTTGATGACCCACAAGTATAGGGGATTTGGCATAGTCCTTTCGATAAGTAAGAGTATCGAACCCAACGAGGAGCAGAAGGAAATGATAAACGGTTTTCACTAAGGTATTCTCGGCAAGCACTGAAATTATCGGTAACAGATAGTTTTGGGTATAAGGTAATTCCTAATGGGTAACATGTAGTAAAATTAAACAAGGTGCATCAAGGTGGCCCAATCCTTTTTGTAGCAAAGGACAAGCCTGGACAAACTCTTATATAAAGGAAAGCGCTCCCGAGGACACATGGGAATTATCGTCCTAGTTTTCATCATGCTCATATGATTCGCGTTCGTTACTTTGATAATTTGATATGTGGGTGGACCGGTGCTTGGGTAGTGCCCTTCCTTGGACAAGCATCCCACTTATGATTAACCCCTCTCGCAAGCATCCGCAACTATGAAAGAAGAATTAAGGTAAACCTAACCATATCATGAAACATATGGATCAAAATCAGCCCCTTACGAAGCAACGCATAAACTAGGGTTTAAGCTTCTATCACTCTAGCAACCCATCATCTACTTATTACTTCCCAAATCCTTCCCCTAGGCCCAAACAATGGTGGAGTGTCATGTAGTCGACGTTCACATAACACCACTAGAGGAAAGACAACATATATCTCATCAAAATATCGAACGAATACCAAATTTACATGACGACTTATAGCAAGACTTCTCCCATGTCCTCAGGAACAAACGTAATTACTCACAAATCATATTCATGTTCATAATCAGAGGGGTTTTAATATGCATAAAGGATCTGAACATATAATCTTCCATCAAATAAACCAACTAGCATCAACTACAAGGAGTAATCAATACTACTAGCAACCCACAGGTACCAATCTGAGGTTTCGAGACAAAGATCGGATACAAGAGATGAACTAGGGTTTGAGAGGAGATGGTGCTAGTGAAGATGTTAATGGAGATTGACCCCCTCCCGATGAGAGGATCGATGGTGATGATGATGGTGACGATTTCCCCCTCCCGGAGGGATGTTTCCTTGGCAGAACAGCTCCGTCGGAGTCCCTAGATTGGTTCCGCCAAGGTTTCGCCTCGAGACGGCAGTGCTTCGTCCCGAAAGCTTCCGCCTTATTTTTTCCAGGGCGAAAGACACCTTATACCAGAAGATGGGCGTCGGAGGCCTGCCAGGTGGCCCACAAGGCAGGGGGCACGCCCGGGGGGTAGGGCGCGCCCCCCACCCTCGTGGACGGTGGCTGGCTCCCCTCTGGTGCTTTCTTGACCCAATATTTTTAATATATTCCAAAACTGACTTTTGTGGATTTTCGAGACTTTTGGAGTTGTGCAGAATAGGTCTCTAATATTTGCTCCTTTTCCAGCCCAGAATTCCAGCTGCCGGCATTCTCCCTCTTCATGTAAACCTTGTAAAATAAGAGAGAAAAGGCATAAGTATTGTGGCATAATGTGTAATAACAACCCATAATGCAATAAATATCAATATAAAAGCATGATGCAAAATGGACGTAGCGTCCTCCATGATGGAAAGCACGTTGTAGTGCTTCCACTAGAGTATTCAACACCTCCGGGTTAGTGGAGGCCGTCGTCAGAGCTGATGCACCCCCCTCTTCGAAGGGGGCTGCTAGCGTGATTCCGGAGCCATGTTTGTCTCCGAAATGATGTTCAACCGGGGGCCAGATTGATCAGGGCCCCCACCGTCGGTCGCCATGGGGGTCCCTCCCATGTATTCGGCTGCCATGGTATCACCCTCGGGTGCCTTCTTGGCAGCCTCGCTCGCCCCTCCGCGGCTAGGAGAGGTCCTTCGGAACAGCACCTCAGTGCCATCCGCGGTGATTGCGAAAGGGCTCGCAGTGGTGTCTCGCTCTCTGCCATGTCAGGCGGCAGAGAACTCCCCTCAGATAGCGAATGGTTTGGGAGGTCGCGAGTAGGGCTGAAGGGCACACGATGTAATAAGTTGCATTATAAAACATAATGGACTGAAGACAAATAATTGAGCTTTTGTTACTTACGATTCGGCTAGGGGCTTCACCCTGGGAAGTCTCTTGGGGGCTGGTTCGGCCTCCGAATCCGAACCATCCAAGAGGGCCATCTTCCCCCTCTAGGGAACCTCCTCCTTCAGGTCCGTGGAGGCCACCCTCTTCTTATTCCTCCCCCTAAGAGGGGAGTCACTTTCCGCTTCTTCTTCCTCTTCTTCCTCATCTCCCTCGTGGGAGGAGAGGACTTCGGTCTCTCCGGACACTGCGTCTGAAGGACCCTTGTTGCGGAGGCCGCCTCTGGCCTCCTTGCCCTTCTTCTTCTTGGCCTTCTTCCCTGGCGCCTGATATGGCGCCGGGACTAGCATCATTGTCAGTTGGGGTGTGGTTGGGTCTTCCGGCAGTGGTGCCGGACACTTGATACGCTCCGCCTTTGCTATCCAGCCCTGTACGACAGACAGAAAATTCATTATGTCTGAAAACTTATTGATCGAATAGATATTCTGGAACAACATACTTACCGGTGTGGCCGGATTCTCGACGTCAAGACCGATGTCTTCGTTCTTCTTCGGCCACATTTTTTGGGCCTTGAAGAGCAGCTTCCAGATGTCTTCGTGCGTTGTGCCAAAGAAGCGCTTCAAGGTCCGTGGATCTTCCGGATTGAACTCCCACATGTGAGAGGGACAGAGTTTGCAGGGAAGAATCCGGTGGAAGAGCATCACCTGAATCACATTACAGAGACTGGTATTCTTGCCTATCATATTGGTAATATGCTTTTCCAGCATCAACACCTCCGCCGTGGATCCCTAGTCCAGACCCTTAGAGGTCCACGAGGTAAGCCACGTAGGAGGTCTGGATCTGAACTCTGGAGTGGCCACCCATTTGGCATCGCGGGGTTTGGTGATATAGAACCACTCCTGTTGCTACACCTTGAAGGTCTCCACAAAGGCCCGCTTGGGCCAAACGGCGTGGGGGAGCTTGCTTACCATGGCGCCACCGCAGTCCGCATGCTGCCCACCTACCACCTTTGGCTTCAGATTGAAGACCTTGAGCCATAGGCCGAAGTGTGGGGGATGCGGAGTAGCGCCTCGCACACGACGATGAACGCCGAGATGTGGAGGAAAGAATTCAGGGCTAGATCATGGAAATCTAGCCCATATTAGAACATAAGGCCCCGGACGAAAGGATGGAGGGGAAACCCTAGCCCACGAAGGAAGTGGGGGATGAATACGACCCTTTCGTCGGGCTCTGGAGTAGGGATGGTTTGATCCTTGGCAAGGAGCATGTGTGCGATGTCCGCAGACAGATATCCCGCCCCCTGGATCTCCCTGATGTCCTTCTCAGTAATGGAGGAGGCCTTCCATTTGCCCTTTGAGCCAGATCCTAACATGGCTAGGGAGGCTGGTTGTGGTGGGAAAAATTGAAGTTCGAGCACTGGAGCTTGAAGATGGGAAGGCAGTAGAAGAAAGAAGGCGTGGGGAAAAAGAGGAATCTTTACCCTCCTATATAGGCAGTGAATATCAAGCGCCCCCTCAAGCCTTAAAACTCGCCTGTTCCCAAGGGGTCGTGCGAGTGGCACGGTTGGATTACGCAAAACTGTATTGATGAGAATCCCGTAATAGGCGGGCATGATCTTCGTTTTGACAAGACGTGTCAATGAAGGATGTGCCTCGAAACGCAAAGCATGAGGCGTGAAATGGTTTGAAATGTTAAGAGGCTAGACATGATGTTTCACCGAAAAGAAAAGTTGTCAGTGGAAAGACACTATTTTGTTTGATATATTGCCTTCATGGCTAAGGGTTGTGACAATTATACAGAGCCGGATATAGTTCTTTTGTTTAGAAAATTGCTTTGGAATATTCAGGAGGAGGAACCCGCCTTGCAATTTTGAAGACAATCCGCGTGCTGAACATATCGTCATTGAAGACTAGTTCAGGGGCTACTGAGGGAGTCCTGGATTAGGCGGTCCTCGGTCGTCTGGGCTATTCGATATGGGCAGAACTAATGGGCTGTGAAGATATAAGGCAGAAGACCTTTCCCCGTGTCTGGTTAGGACTCCCCTATGTGTGGATGGTAAGATTGGTGTCCGAATATGTAATTTCCTTCCTCTGCAAACCGACTCTATACAACCCTCGGCCCCTCCGGTGTGTATATAAACCAGAGGGTTTAGTCCATAGGGACAATCAGAATTCACATAGGCTAGACACCTAGGGTTTAGCCTTTACAATCTCGAGGTAGATCAAATCTTGTAACCCCTATACTCATCAAATACAATCAAGCAGGACATCGGGTTTTACCTCCATTAAGAGGGCCCGAACCTGGGTAAACATTGTGTCCCACTTGTCCCTTGTTACCTTCGATCCTCAGACGCGCAGTTCGGGACCCCCTACCCAAGATCGGCCGATTTTGACACCGACACTTGGCTTGACGACACATCATATTAATTAACTGGATTCTGGATGCATGTGTGACCTAGCTCTACATGATCAACAGTGCCAAGGTTATCTTGCTGAAGCCGAGGCCTCGGTCGAGGCCATTCAAGGGCTCCAGCAACGTCTCCCTTACATGTGAGATGATCTAGGGAGCCCTTCCACTTATGTTGTCTCTCCTGCAAGGTCACTTAATTAATTAGGAGTACTTAAGTAGCACTAATTTATTGCTGCCTAATTTTCCTATCGGGGTTAAAAAATCTTTAGTAGCACCCTATGCTGAATCATGTATGTGTGTATGTGTGTCTGTGGAGGTGAATCATGTGGTTGAGCAAGGAGGGAATCTTGGTAGTGTCATGACATAATAATGCTATTGTTTTGCATGTCAATTTATTGCCATTGGTTCAATGAGGCAATGTTTTGCATATTGCCCATCAGGAATTTGATGCTACTGTTAAAATAATATGTTAATATCTTTCTACCCTTTCTCATTAAGCTAATGAAGGTTTCACCTTGTTCCTACTTGTGCAAAAAGGGATCATGTTGTGCCAATCGTACATTTTAGTGGAACTGCACGTGAGAATACAATGAACTGTAAGTGCTTTAACTCTGCTGGAAGTTCTTGATAATCTTACGATATAATCTCACCACTGGTAAACAAGAGTGATTCCAACCATACATTTGAAGTGCACAAAACTATATACTATTGAGTGATTCCAGTGAGTGCTTTATCATCTCTTCTGGGACTACTTGAATAAGCTTTTTTGCTCAGGTTGGTACCGGCCTAAGGCCTTCATCCATATTAGTTTCTGCCATCTCTATTTGTATCATGCTACTGTGTTGCTACTGTCATGATAAACTCCTTTATCTTTGCACGTTAAAGTTTTTCAACCTATGATACATGGCAATGATTTGAGTGTTGAGCTAATTGGCACTGATTAAATAAATTAATACCTCTATTTAAGCAAGACTACTATGTTGCTAACTTTGCCCATTAAGATAATGAGGGTGCTTCTACTTGTTAGTGTATGTTTCATCAACTAGTCCCACTATTACAGTAATCTCACTCTCTCAATATATGTGCCAACAGGGATGCTCGATTTTGGTGGAACTGCACAAAAACTTTGGGTGCTTCATTGCCTCGACTACTTCCTTCCTTTCCTGTTATTCGCTTATCTCGGCTTCCTTCCTTCATTTCCTGTCATTCTCTTATCTCGGCTTCCAGTCAAAGGAAATAGTAATTGATATGCTACCTCACACAGGTTGGTACTGGTCTTTATCCTGATTATTGTGCTTGTCATATGTATTGGTAATTTGGTATTGTGCTGCTGTTTGCCAATTTCATAAAGGAGTAACTTGGAGCCTGAACTCGCAGGCAAATCATTACATTGGGCGATTTCAGTAGAACTACACAAAAAGATCAGATGGACATATACTTATGCTGCTGCTATGTACTCCAAAGTTCACTCAGACAAGCATCGATGTTGACAAGAAGAAGTGCCTATATTCATTCGAGTATCAACTGGCGTCAACCAATTGTCAAACTCCAAGTATTAGGAGAGTGAACGCCAAAAAATATTGCTTGGCACATAGCCTAGAAAAACACAGTCCAGTCTTTGGTCCCAGCTTATGCCTTTGGTTATCAGACATATGGTAGCGAAATTGTATGGCATGGAGTCAAAAGATTCCAAACAAGTTGGTTGACGCGTATATTCATCTGGCACTTAATTAGTCTCCACGCTAGGGATGCTCCATTTCAGTTGAACTTCACAAAAAAAATTGGGTGGTTCATTTTATCGATCGCCTCCTTTCTTGTCTGTAATGTAGAATTTTGGCGAGCTACAGGACCAAGATGAGCCAGTAAAGTAGTTGGATCAAAGTAGTGGCCAAGTTTCTCAAATCTCCCTCGGCATCGAGGCCACTATCTCAAGGATAAACCTATAAGCAAAGTTCAGATTGTCTGTGTTGCCTCTTATGTACTCGAAAGTTTACTCGTACAAGCATTAATTTTAACAACAAGTACAACCGATTGAACAACATTTACTAGTCTGTACCCTAGGTAATTAAAGTTTGTCCATGGATGATATTGGTTGTGATCTCAATCATTTGGATGCATAAACATACTGAACATGTGTATATCTGAATCTTTTTGTGAATTATCTATGAATATTGTCTTGTGATCTATCAATCATTTGGATGCATAGACATGCTGAACTTTTGTATATATGAATCTTTTGAGTTGTTGATTGTGAATGTTGGCTATGAATATGAACGTGTCATGTTGATACTTCTCCATCATATCTACTTTTCCAAACACTTTTGCCCTTGTTTTGGACTCTAACTTGCATGATTTGAATGGAACTACCCCGGATTGACGTTGTTTTCAGCAGAATTGCCATGGTGTTATTTATGTGCAGAAACAAAAGTTCTCGGAATGACCTGAAACTCCATGGAGCATCTTTTTGGA
The DNA here is from genome assembly GCF_003073215.2 of Triticum urartu. Classification (NCBI taxonomy): domain Eukaryota; kingdom Viridiplantae; phylum Streptophyta; class Magnoliopsida; order Poales; family Poaceae; genus Triticum; species Triticum urartu. Next base: position 362,976,600 of record NC_053024.1, read on the forward strand.
AATAATAAAAAATCCTGGCAAAAGATCAAGACCAGGGGGCCCACACCCTAGCCACGAGGGTGAGGGACGCGCCTGCCCCCTGGGCGCGCCCCCTACCTCGTGGGCCCCCTGGAGCTCCTCCGACCTCAACTCCAACTCTATATATTTTCTTTCAGGGAGAAAAAATGAGAGAGAAGGATTCATCGCGCTTTTACGATACGGAGCCGTCGCCAAGCCATAGAAGCTCTCGGGAGGGCTGATCTGGAGTCCGTTCGGGGCTCCGGAGAGGGGAATCCGTCGCCATTGTCATCATCGACCTTCCTCCATCACCAATTTCATGATGCTCACCGCCGTGCGTGAGTAATTCCATCGTAGGCTTGCTGGACGGTGATGGGTTGGATGAGATTTATCATGTAATCGAGTTAGTTTTGTTAGGGTTTGATCCCTAGTATCCACTATGTTCTAAGATTGATGTTGCTATGACTTTGCTATGCTTAATGCTTGTCATTAGGGCCCGAGTGCCATGATTTCAGATCTGAATCTATTATGTTTTCATGAATATATGTGAGTTCTTGATCCTATCCTGCAAGTCTATAGTCACCTACTATGTGTTATGATCCGGCAACCCCGAAGTGACAATAATCGGGATCACTCCCGATGATGACCGTAGTTTGAGGAGTTCATGTATTCACTATGTGTTAATGCTTTGGTCTGGTACTCTATTAAAAGGAGGCCTTAATATCCCTTAGTTTCCGCTAGGACCCCACTGCCACAGGAGGGTAGGACAAAAGATGTCATGCAAGTTCTTTTCCATAAGCACGTATGACTATATTTGGAATACATGCCTACATTACATTCATGAATTGGAGCTAGTTCTGTGTCACCCTAGGTTATGACTGTTACATGATGAACCACACCTGGCATAATTCTCTATCACCGATCCATTACCTACGAGCTTTCCATATATTGTTCTTTGCTTATTTACTTTTCTGTTGCTATTGTTACAACCACTACAAAATACCAAAAACATTACTTTTGCTATCATTACCTTTTTCTTCCGTTACCACTACTATCATATTACTTTGCTACTAAACACTTTGCTGCAGATATTAGGTTTCCACGTGTGGTTGAATTGACAACTCAGCTGCTAATACTTGAGAATATTCTTTGGCTCCCCTTGTGTCGAATCAATAAATTTGGGTTGAATACTCTACCCTCGAAAACTGTTGCGATCCCCTATACTTGTGGGTTATCAAGACTATTTTCTAGCGCCGTTGCCGGGGAGCATAGCTCTATTCTTTGAGTCACTTGGGATTTATATCTGCTTATCATTATGAAGAACTTGAGAGATCCAAAAACCAAGATTTATCCCTCAACTACGAGGGGAGGTAAGGAACTGCCATCTAGCTCTGCACTTGATTCACCTTCTATTTTGAGTAAGCTTGCAACACCTAAACCTGCTTTTGCTATTCAATCTGATATGTCGCATGTAATTGATGATGCCAATTCTGCTATGCATGATACTTATGATGAAACTACTTCTATGCTTGATACTACTATGCCACTTGGTGAATTTCTTGATGAACAACTTGCTAGGGCTAGAGAGAATGAAATTGTTGAAACTGATAATATTGATGAAAGTGATGATGAAGACTCTCCCCCTAATAAATATGAATTGCATGTTGTTCCTGAGGGTTATGTTCCGGATGAAGAATCTGCTAGAGCTATTCTTTCTTGCAATGATAGATATGATATAAAGAGGTTATTAGCTAAATGGAAGCAGCAATCCCTTAATGCTAGAATGAAACATGACCCTGCTTTTGCTACTTCATCTAGTTGTGTTACTGATAATGTAGCGATCAGACCTCAAACAGTCTGATCTCTGTGCTCCAGTGTCATCCCTGGATCAGTAATGCTGACACCACACAGTACTCGGAGGATTTATAACAGAGTTGCAATCACACACTTATTACATCGAGTGTCTCAAGAGAGAACATAATACAATAAATATGGCTTAAGGCCATCTAATAACGATAACGGCTGAAGGCTTGGAAGATAAGTGAGTCCATCAACTCCATCGGCATCACTAAGTATAGAACCACGACCTAAAAATCCTTAATCATCGTCTGAAAAGTCTGCAACATTAACGTTGCAGCCCGAAACGGGTCAGCACATGGAATATGCTGGCAATGTAACACATAGAGAGTAATTGAATGGAACAAGCTATACTATATGCATATTTGGCTGGTGGAAAGCTCTATGGTTACAGTTTTGCGTAAAGCCAATTTTTCCCTACTGCAAAGGAATAAATTTATTTAACTATCATGGTAGTTGTTAAACATTGAGAATGGTTGACAGCATTCTCAATCCCAATTAAGCATCATCATTAAAGAAAACCCAACAAACTTAAATTTTAGAGTAACATGTTGAGATTCACATGATAATCCAGGTACTAGATACTCAAGATGTCCATAACCGGGGACACGGCTAATCATGATTAGTTTAATACACTCTGCAGAGGTTTGCGCACTTTTCCCCACAAGACTCGATCTCCTTCTTTGGTTTTCTCGCACTGCATGGTGTTTGAGAAACGGATGACCGAGACATAGTCTTTCAGAAGCGCTAGCAGCTTACGAACGGGTAGACCGTACCACCTACATCCCCTACATCTGCTAGTCCACCACTGTAAGAGTTCGCACGACTTAGTCAACTATGCTAGAGCCCATAATAGCTTGTGGCTGCACACGGAAGTTTCTAGTATGAAAAATCTCATGATCCCTTTGAGCCTGGGTGGCAGTCCAAAAGAAAACAGGCAAGTCCTGGATTACCTAGGTTCCTCAATCCACCCAGATGTGTGTTTAAGTTGCCACCTTAGATAAACCATTAATTAAAAAACTCACATCTGTCATGGATATCACTCACCCAATCCACGTCTACTAGCATAGCATGGCACAATAAGCAAACGTAGAAGTAACTCCCAAAGGTTTGATAATAAAACAGGTGATAGGTACTACCTCAACTACTTCCCATCCCACAATTTAATTAGACCCTAATCATGCAATGTTTGAGGATTGATCTAATGCAATAAAACTGGGTAGTAGAAAAGGTATGATCAAAGTGTTACTTGCCTTGCTGATGATCCGGGAAACCTAGCGATTCGAAGTAACAGGCGGCGCACTCCGGGAACTCTATCGCAAATAAACAAACAAACAAGCATACAATAAGTACTCATCTAATGCACAGGTAAAAGTCAAATAAGAGATCTAACCAGAAAATTCAACTTAAGAACTCCGGTTTGCAAAAAGAATCAAATCAAACGAAGCAACGAAAGTCAAACGGCAAAAGAAAACAACTTCGTTCTACTAAACTGGATCTAAGGCAAAAAAATTTACAGTAGCAAAAACTTGTTTAAGTTGGTTAAATGGATAGAGGGTTTCGAGACGAAACTCCACGCGCTTGAATCGCCTTATTCTGATAAACGAGCGAAAAGTTATACTAAAATGAAAATCGGATCTGAAATCGCGATCAAAAAAGTCGCGGATTTAATCCGAGAAAAAGAAAAACGACGAACGTTCGCTAGAACGAATGAACGGACGAATGCTTGCTAATTAAATAAATCGGAAAAACCAATCTATTTAAAAAACAGAACCTAAAAAACCGACGAAAAAACGACAGTTTTTCAAAAAAAAACGGCACGGACTTCGTGGCGACCTCGGGCGGCGTGCGGCGGCGAGGTAGCGGCGCATGCGGGCGGCGGCGGCGGCGCTGGGCTGGGGGCGGCTCGGGGCTGGGGCTAGGGTTTGGCTTCGGCTGGGCCTCCCTTCCGGCTTATAAAGCCTAGCGGGCCAGGAGTCCGGGTCGGACACGGCCCGTTTGGTCGGTTCGTTTTTTTTTATAATTACGTGCAGAAGAAAAAATAAAAAGAAATACTACACGGACTCCAAAAATCCCGAAATAAATTTTCCCGGGCTTCTTAAATTAATCCGCACAAGGTGAACATTTATTGGGGGCCTAAATGCAATTTTGGAAAACACACATTTTTCCTAAATTCAAATAAAATAACGAAAAACTCCGAAATAAAATCTTATTTGATTTTATTATTAAATCCTCAATATTTCTTTATTTTGGGAAAGTCATTTTATTCCCTCTCTCATATTTTTGTAATAGAAATAATTGACGATAAAATAATAAAAAACAAATGATCCTATTCTCAAAATTTGAGAAAACTCAAATATGAAAATAAAGAATTTCCCAACTCTCTTCGTGGGTCCTTGAGTTGCGTAGAAATTTCTAGGATCAACCAAAATGCAAAATAAAATATGATATGCATTGATGATCTAATGTATAACATTCCAAATTGAAAATTTGGGATGTTACAAACCTACCCCCTTAAGATGAATCTCGCCCTCGAGATTCGGGTTGGCTAGAAAATAGGTGAGGGTGGTCCTTGAGAAAATCTTCCTCTCGCTTCCAGGTGGCTTCATCCTTCGTGTGGTGGCTCCACTGAACTTTGCAAAACTTGATAACCTTGCTGCGAGTGACTCGGCTGGCAAACTCTAGAATCTTAATTGGTTTCTCCTCATAGGTCAAATTGTTATCCAACTGGATTGCTTCCAATGGCACTGTGTCTCTCAAAGGTATGTCAGCCATCTCCGCGTGGCACTTCTTCAACTGAGAAATGTGGAACACATCATGAACTCCTGACAATCCTTCGAGCAATTTCAACTTGTAGGCCACTTCTCCCATACGCTCCAAAACTCGATATGGTCCTACAAATCATGGCGCTAACTTTCCTTTAACTCCAAAACGCTTTGTTCCCCGAAGTGGAGATACTCGAAGATAAGCTCTACCTCCAACTTCATAAACAGTCTCCTTGCGTTTGGAATCTGCATAACTCTTCTGTCTGGACTGAGCTACCATGAGTCTATCGCGAATTAATTTCACCTTCTGTTCAGACTCTTTAATCAAATCAGGCCCAAACAACTGGCAGTCTCCATCTTCGTCCCATGACAACGGTGCCCTACACCTCCTTCCGTATAAAGCTTCGAAAGGGGCCATCTTTAAACTGGTTTGGTAGCTGTTGTTGTAAGAGAACTCTGCATATGGCAAATTGTCGTCCCAACTAGATCCATAATCTAGCGCACAAGCTCTCAGCATGTCCTCCAAAATCTGATTGACTCTCTCGGTCTGTCCATCTGTCTGTGGATGAAAAGTTGTGCTGAACTCTAGCCTGGTACCCAAAGTTTCATGCAACTGCTTCCAGAACTTTGAGGTAAACTGGGTTCCTCTATCTGATACGATACTCCTCGGAACTCCATGCAGACATACGATCCTGGTCATGTATATCTTTGCCAACTTAGCACTGGTGTAAGTGGTCTTTACCGGGATGAAATGAGCTACTTTTGTCAATCAATCGACTACAACCCAAATCGAGTCATAGCCTGAACAAGTCCTAGGTAATCCCGTGATAAAATCCATGCCTAACTTATCCCACTTCCATTCGGGTATCGGCAATGGTTATAACAATCCTGCTGGCTTCTGATGCTCTGCCTTTACTCTCTGACATACATCACAAACTGCTACATACTCCGCAATATCCTTCTTCATCCCGGTCCACCAGAAAATATCCTTCAAATCCAAATACATCTTGGTATTTCCTGGGTGAATCGAATATGGTGAAACGTGTGCCTCTTGCAGAATTAGCTTCCTAATCTCCGGGTCATTGGGCACATAAACACGGTCTTCAAACCATAGGGTATCGTGCTCATCCTCACGAAATCCTTTAGCCTTTCCTTCGCTTATTTTCTCCTTTATAGTGGCAATCTCCTTGTCAGTCTTCTGAGCTTCTCTGATTCTATCCATCAAAGTTGGCTGAATTTCCAATGCTGCTACATAGCCTCTCGGAACTATTTCCAAACATAGTTCACGAAGATTTTCTGCTAACTCCTTTGGTATTTCTCCCGTCATTAATGTATTGACATGGCTCTTACGGCTTAATGCGTCAGCTACTACATTAGCCTTTCCGGGATGGTAATGCAGTCTCATATCATAATCCTTGATGAGCTCCAACCATCTCCTTTGTCTGAGGTTTAACTCCTTCTGTGTGAAAATGTATTTCAAACTCTTATGGTCCGTGTACACCTCACAATGGTTTCCAATGAGGAAATGGCTCCATCTTTTCAATGCATGCACTACGGCTGCTAATTCCAAATCATGTGTAGCATAATTCAACTCATGAGGTTTCAGTTGTCTTGAGGCATATGAAACAACTCTCCCTTCCTGCATAAGCACTGCTCGAAGTCCTCGACGTGAAGCGTCACAATACACCTCATAATCCTTGGTCTGGTCTGGCAAAATCAACACTGGTGAAGTAACCAAACATTTCTTCAACTCCTGAGAACTAGCCTCACATTCCTCCGTCCATATGAACTTGGTATCTTTCTTCAACATCTCAGTCATAGGCTTCGCAATCTTTGAGAAATTCTCAATAAATCTCCGGTAGTATCCTGCGAGTCCAAGAAAACTCCGGATCTCTCCCACGGTGGTTGGCGCTTCCCACTTGGTCACGGTATCAACTTTAGTGGGATCAGCTGCTATACCTTCTTCGGATATAACGTGTCTGAGGAATCCTACTTCCTTCAACCAAAACTCACATTTGCTAAACTTGGCATATAATTGATGTTCTCTAAGCTTTCCAAGAACCAAACGCAAATGTTCCTTATGTTCCTCTTCATTCTTTGAGTAAACCAGGATATCATCAATGAACACCATGACGAACTTATCCAAGAACTCCATAAACACTTTGTTCATCATGTTCATAAAATAAGCAGGTGCGTTAGTCAGACCAAATTACATAACGGTATACTCGTACAGCCCATACCTGGTGGTAAAAGCTGTCTTAGGAATATCCTGTTCTCGAATCTTCAACTGGTGATACCCTGATCATAGATCGATCTTGGAAAATACCTTAGCTCCTTGCAATCGATCAAACAGATCATTGATCATTGGTAGTGGGTACTTGTTCTTGATCGTTACTTCATTCAATCCTCGATAATCAACAACCATCCTTCTTATCCACTAGAAGTACTGGCGATCCCCAAGGCGAAGAACTTGGGCGAATATATCCTTTATCCAGTAACTCCTTAATCTGCTTCTTAATTTCCACCAAATCCTTTGCAGGCATCCTGTATGGTCTCTTCGATATTGGCCCTGTGCCTGGCAATAGCTCAATCAAAAACTCAATGTCTCTATCTGGTGGCATGCCTGGCAACTCCTCTGGAAATACATCAGGGAAATCCTTCACTACTAGTACTTCCTCCTGCACAACTCCTGTTAAGCAATTTACTTGAGTCCTCTTGGGCACATGTGGGGATACATACTTGATCCTTCTCCCTTCTGGGGTGGTAAGCAAAATTGACTTACTGGCGCAATCGATGTTTCCTCCATACCTCGACAGCCAATCCATACCCAGAATTACATCCAATCCTTGTGATTCCAAAATGATCAAATCCGAGGGAAACACATGCCTACCTATACTCAATGGCACTTGAAAACATCCTTGGCTGGCCATATACTCCGCTCCCGGTGAGCTTACTAGCATAGGAGTTCTAAGAACCTTAGTGGGCAGGTTATACTTATCCACAAATCCCCTTGATATGTATGAATGTGATGCACCAGTATCAAAAGGAACGAGTGCAGTAAATGACTTAACCAAAAACTTACCGATTACGGCATCCGACTGCTCTTCAACCTCCTCCACGTTAACGTGGTTCACCTGTCCCCTGTTGAAAGGGTTCGGCTTCTTCCTGGAACTTCCATTGCCATTCTGGCCTTCAGGACATTCATTGGCATAATGTCAGGTCTTCTAACACTTAAAGCAAGTGACTTGGCTCAGGTCCTTCTTGGCTGGGGTTGATGGGTTGGTGCAATTTTGGCCATTGCTTCCTCCATTGCCATTACCATTCTTGGTGCCATTGTGATTGTGCGAGCTACCTCCTCCATGGGTATGCTGAAAATGTCCTCCCGGTCTAGGGGTAAAACGTGGCTTCTGCTGAGCTCCTGAATTGTACTTTCCTTGTCCATACTTCCTCTTGCGGTTCTCAATTTGCTGCTGCTTGCCTTCAATCATAAGAGCACGGTCTACCAACTCCTGGTAGTTGTTGAAGGTTGCTACCATCAACTGCATGCTCAACTCATCATTCAGTCCTTCCAGAAACTTCTCTTGCTTAGCTGCGTCCGTAGCAACATCATCTGGGGCATAACGTGCTAATTTACTAAAGTCCTCAACATACTGGCCAATTGTCCGTCCTCCCTGGCGCAAGTTGTGAAACTCACGCTTCTTCATGGCCATAGCTCCTGCTGAAACATGGGCAGTACGAAAGGCCTGCTGAAACTGGTCCCATTTGACAGTGTCGACAGGGAAAGTGGCTGTGAAATTCTCCCACCATGATGCTGCGGGTCCTTCAAGCTGATGTGCGGCAAACTTCACCTTCTCCGCATCTGTGCATCCTGTTGTGGTCAACTCTCTAGCTGTCTTGCGGAGCCAGTCATCTGCTACTATCGGCTCGGTGCTACTGGAAAACACCGGCGGATTCATCCTAAGAAAACGGGCTAAGTGATCAACAGGTGGTGGTGGTGGTGGGTTGTTGTTGTTGTTCCCCTGATTCTGATTCTGGACTAGCAACTGCATCAATGTGTTCTGCTGCTGGATCAACTGGGTGAGCTCCGGTGGAAAGGTAAATTCGGGGTCACGTCTCGGAGGCATCTGAGGGTTTAGAAAAGATGAGATTTAAGAATAGAGGGGGTCTAAAGAGAAAACACTACCCATATGCACATGAGGCAAAAGCAAACAATTCACTTCATTCAATCAAACAAGGGCGTACAATCGATCTAACTATCGCAAAAGTGCTCGGACTACTGTATTTACATGGTGGACTACTACTACTGATGAGGTGGTCTACTAGAAATATTCTTCGGTTGCACACTCCATGATATCTGCTCCGGCTTCATCAACATAGTCATCATCGCTATCATCTGGATCCGAGTCTGTGTCGTCGATGATGATGTAGTCTTTCGGGCTAATCTCCTTGGGTTCTTCGTCTTCATCTACTGGTGTAGGGCCTCCCATAAATATTGGTAGCTTCATTGTTAGGTCGGCATTCTTATCCACTAGTACTTCTATTTCTTCTTCATAATCTTCACGTGTAGCCTTGAGCTCTTCCTCCAGTTCCTTGATTCTTGTCTTAGCCTTCTTCAGATCTATCATGTCGGCGCAAATCTGGTTCTCCTATCGTCGAATGTGCTGGTTTAATTCCTGGATAAAAGCTGCAATTGATCTATCTTTTCTGGTGCTGATCATCTCCCAGTGCTCATCTCGGCGCCCACAAATCTGGTAGATAGTATCCTTGAGATCATTGCGGTAGACTTCTCCAATGCGTCCCATGGCGATGTGAGCTGCCATGCTCTTTCCTAGACTCCAAGTTGGTGCATCAAAAGAAAACTCTATGGGCTCAGTGACTGGGATGAACGTCCTTCCTGGAACTTGAACTTGAATCATCCAGCGCTCTTCTTCAGGTAAAGTGGCATTGTAGGTTCCGGTGAAGCTTGGTACTCCTATGTTCAGGTATCTAGTGACTTCCTTCAAGTGACGTCCAAAGGGTGTATCGTCATCCGGTTGCGTGAACTTGTTCCTTGCATCCGCCATCCTAAAAGAGTAGAAAAGATGAGGAGTGAGAAGAGAAGAGAGTGAATAGTGATCTAGGTCTTTAGCTTAGTGGTCGTGTCCTACAGTCAGCGTGTGCTCTGATACCATCTCTGTAGCGACCAGACCTCAAACAGTCTGATCTCTGTGCTCGGTGTCATCCCTGGATCAGTAATGCTGACACCACACAGTACTCGGAGGATTTATAACAGAGTAGCAATCACACACTTATTACATCGAGTGTCCTCAAGAGAGAACTTATTACAATAAATATGGCTTAAGGCCATCTAATAACGATAACAGCGGAAGGCTTGGAAGATAAGTGAGTCCATCAACTCCAACGGCATCACTGAGTATAGAACCACGACCTAAAACACCTTAATCATCGTCTGAAAAGTCTGCAACATTAACGTTGCAGCCCGAAACGGGTCAGCACATGGAATATGCTGGCAATGTAACACAGAGAGTAATTGAATGGAACAGCTATACTATATGCATATTTGGCTGGTGGAAAGCTCTATGGTTACAGTTTTGCGTAAAGCCAATTTTTCCCTACTGCAAAGGAATAAATTTATTTAACTATCATGGTAGTTGTTAAACATTGAGAATGGTTGACAGCATTCTCAATCCCAATTAAGCATCATCATTAAAGAAAACCCAACAAACTTAAATTTTAGAGTAACATGTTGAGATTCACATGATAATCCAGGTACTAGATACTCAAGATGTCCATAACCGGGGACACGGCTACCCATGATTAGTTTAATACACTCTGTAGAGATTTGCGCACTTTTCCCCACAAGACTCGATCTCCTCCATTGGTTTTCTCGCACTGCATGGTGTTTGAGAAACGGATGACCGAGACATAGTCTTTCAGAAGCGCTAGCAGCTTATGAACGGGTAGACCGTACCACCTACATCCCCTACATCTACTAGTCCACCACTGTAAGAGTTCGCACGACTTAGTCAACTATGCTAGAGCCCATAATAGCTTGTGGCTGCACACGGAAGTTTCTAGTATGAAAAATCTCATGATCCCTTTGAGCCTGGGTGGCGGTCCAAAAGAAAACAGGCAAGTCCTGGATTACCCAGGTGCCTCAATCCACCCAGATGTGTGTTTAAGTTGCCACCTTAGATAAACCGTTAATTAACAAACTCACATCTGTCATGGATATCACTCACCCAATCCACGTCTACTAGCATAGCATGGCACAACAAGCAAACGTAGAAGTAACTCCCAAAGGTTTGATAATAAAACAGGTGATAGGTACTACCTCAACTACTTCCCATCCCACAATTTAATTAGACCCTAATCATGCAATGTTTGAGGATTGATCTAATGCAATAAAACTGGGTAGTAGAAAAGGTATGATCAAAGTGTTACTTGCCTTGCTGATGATCCGGGAAACCTAGCGATTCGAAGTAACAGGCGGCACACTCCGGGTACTCTATCGCAAACAAACAAATAAGCGTACAATAAGTACTCATCTAATGCACAGGTAAAAGTCAAATAAGAGATCTAACCAGAAAATTCAACTTAAGAACTTCGGTTTGCAAAAAGAATCAAATCAAACGAAGCAACGAAAGTCAAACGGCGAAAGAAAACAACTTCGTTCTACTAAAATGGATCTAAGGCAATTTTTTACAGTAGCAAAAACTTGTTTAAGTTGGTTAAACGGATAGAGTGTTTCGAGACGAAACTCCAGACGCTTGAATCGCCTGATTCCGATAAACGAGCGAAAAGTTATACTAAAACGAAAATCGAATCTAAAATCGCGGTCAGAAAAATCACGGATTTAATCCGAGAAAAAGAAAAACGATGAACGTTCACTAGAACGAACGAACGGACGGACGAACGCTCGCTAATTAAATAAATCAGAAAAACCGATCTATTTAAAAAAACCAAACCTAAAAAAACCGATAAAAAACCGACGGTTTTTCAAAAAAAAATAAAAAAACCGACGTGGACTTCGAGGCGACCTCGGGCGGCGTTCAGCGGCGAGGCGGCGGCGTCCGGCGGCGGCGGCGCGTGCGGGCGGCGGCGGCGGCGCTGGGCTGGGGGCGGCTCGGGGCTGGGGCTAGGGTTTGGCTTCGACTGGGCCTCCCCCCGGCTTATAAAGCCTAGCGGGCCAGGAGTCCGGGTCGGACACGGCCTGTTAGGTCAGTTCGTTTTTTTTAATAATTACGCGCAGAAGAAAAAAATAAAAAGAAATATTAAACAGACTCCAAAAATCCTGAAATAAATTTTCCCGGGCTTCTAAAATCAAGCCGCACAAGGTGAACATTTATTTGGGGCCTAAATGCAATTTTGAAAAACGCACATTTTTCCTAAATTCAAATAAAATAACGAAAAACTCCGAAATAAAATCTTATTTGATTTTATTATTAAATCCTCAATATTTCTTTATTTTGGGAAAGTCATTTTATTCCCTCTCTCATATTTTTGTAATAGAAATAATTGACGATAAAATAATAAAAATCAAATGATCCTATTCTCAAAATTTGAGAAAACTCAAATATGAAAATAAAGAATTTCCCAACTCTCTCCGTGGGTCCTTGAGTTGCGTAGAAATTTCTAGGATCAACCAAAATGCAAAATAAAATATGATATGCATTGATGATCTAATGTATAACATTACAAATTGAAAATTTGGGATGTTACAGATAAGGATTATGAATTCTCTGTTGATCCTGATATAATTACTTTGGTTGAATCTGATCCTTTTTATGGCTATGAATCTGAAAATGTTGTGGCACATCTTACTAAATTAAATGATATAGCCACCCTGTTCACTAATGATGAGAGAACTCGTTACTTTTATATCCTTAAAATATTTATGTTCTCATTAAAGGGTGATGCTAAGATATGGTTTAATTCTCTTGATCCTGGTTGTGTGCGTAGTCCTAGGATATGATTTATTACTTCTCTGCTAAATATTTCCCTGCTCATAAGAAACAAGCTACTTTAAGGAATATATATAATTTTGTGCAAATTGAAGAAGAGAGTCTCCCACAAGCTTGGGGGAGGCTTCTCCAATTACTTAATGCTTTGCCTGATCATCCTCTTAAGAAAAATGAAATACTTGATATCTTTTATAATGGACTAACCGATGCTTCCAGAGATTACCTGGATAGTTGTGCTGATTCTGTTTTCAGGGAAAGAACACCGGGTGAAGCTGAAATTCTATTGAATAATATGTTGATGAATGAAATAACTGGACACTTCCTGAGCCAGCTCCTGAGCCTATTCCTAAACCAACTCCGAAGAAAAGAGGTGTTCTATTTCTCAGTCCTGAAGATATGCAAGAGGCAAAGAAATCTATGAAAGAAAAAGGTATTAAAGCTGAAGATGTTAAGAATTTACTTGCTATTGAAGAAATACATGGTCTTGATTTACCGCCTGTTGAAGAAACATATGATCGTAATCCATTACCTATTGAAGAAATACATGGTCTTGATAACCCGACATAGGTAGTAAAGGTAAATTCTCTCTCTAGATATAATAAAGCTGAAACCCCTCTTATTAGGTTTGCTAGCCAATGCTTAGATGAGTTTGATAATTTTATGGTGAAGCAAGAAGATTTTAATTCTTATTTTGGTAGACAATTGAAATACAATTCAAATATGCTTGAACACTTGGGTGATTATATGGCTAATGTCAATGGTGAACTTAAACTTATTAGTAAACATGCTTCTATGGTTACCACTCAAGTAGAACAAATACTTAAGGCTCAAAATGATTTGCTCAATGAATTGAATAGTAAGAATAATGATTATGTTGTTAGAGTGGCTACTAGAACTGGTAGAATTACTCGAGAACCTCTGTATCCTGAAGGCCACCCTAAGAGAATTGAGCAAGGTTCTCAGAGAAATAATATAGATGCACCTAGTCCTTCTAAAAGGAAGAAAAAGAAAAATGATAGGACTTTGCATGCTTCTAGTGAACCTATTGCTGAAACAGCTGAGAATCCAAATGATATTTCTATTTCTGATGCTGAAACACAATCTGGTAATGAACCTGAAACTAGTGATAATGTTCATGATGATGCTCAACCTAGTAATGATAATGATATAGAAATTGAGCCTGCTATTGATCTTGATAACCCACAATCAAAGAATCAATGTTATGATAAGGAAGACTTTGTTGCTAGGAAACACGGAAAGGAAAGAGAGCTTTGGGTTCAGAAACCCATGCCTTTTCCTCCCAACACTACAAAAAAAGACACATCCGTGACATTTTGGGCCGAACGAAAAAAAATTTGTCATACATATGACACTTCTATGATGATAATTGTAACAAAACCCGGTATCATCATAGATGTGGTGGGCTCCTACTTTTATGACAAAAAATCATGACAGAAAATGGGCTTTTCGTCCTGGGCGGGCCAGAGACGCAGCTGCATGACATTCTTTGGGCCGTCCATGACGGAAAAAACCATGGTAGAAGCGAGGGGGAGGAAAATTTCGGGGAGTTCCCGGTTGCGGTGGGAGGTCGGGGGCCGAGCGATGCGCGTTTCTCTCGTACACGTACGCGCGTGTGTGCGAGGCGTTGGCTCTAACTGAACCCGAGCGAGGCGTTGGGCTCTAACTAAACTCGAGCGATTGCACTGCAGGCTACGTGTTACTAAACCCGAGCAATTGCACTGCAGGCTACGCGTTACTGAACCCAAGCGATCGACCGATGGCTGTTAAATGAACCCGATCGAGCGATTCCTTCGCTACTGCTGCTAACTGAAGCCGGTCGATTGGATGAACAGTGAGCGTTGCGGGGGGGGGGGGGGGGGGGGGGGGGGGGGGGGGGGGGGGGGGGGGGGGTTGGATGAACAGTGAGCGGTGGCGTTGCCTCTGGATGAACAGGACCCCGTGGTGTGGAGGGCTGGATGAACAGTAGACGGTGGAGGGGTGCCCATGGAGGGGTGGTTGAACAGGACCCCTGTGGTGTGGAGGGCTGGATGACCAGTAGACGGTGGAGGGGTGTTTGACCAGTAGCCGGTGGAGTAGCGCGCGGTGGAGGCTGGATGAACAGGAGCCCGTGGAGGCTGGAGGAGGTCGACGGTGGAGATGAACAGTATCCCGTGGAGTCCCGTTTTGCGGTACACCACACCCCTCCCGATGAACAGGACCCCCGTTTCAACCGTAGGAGGTCCGTTTCATCCGTTTTGCGGTACGCCACACCCCTCCCGATCAACAGGACCCCCGTTTCGACCATAGGAGGTCTGTTTCGTCCGTTTTGCGGTACGCCACACCCCTCCCGATCAACAGGACCCCCGTTTTGACCGTAGGAGGTCCGTTTCCTCTGTTTTGCGGTATGCCACACCCCTCCTGATCAACAGGACCCCGTTCCGAATGTAGGAGGTCTGTTTCCTTTGTTTTGCGGTACGCCAGGCCTCGTTTCCATCGCCTGTTCCGTCCAAGCCCTCCCGATGAACACGACCACGCATTCCGTTCCGACCCAGTCGGTTGGCTCCCACGCGTTCTGTTGCCTCTCGATGAACACGACGCATTCCGTTGCCTCCCCATGAACACGAGGCATTCCGTTGCCTCCCCATGAACACGACGTATTCCGTTGCCTCCCCATGAACACGACGACGACGCTGTTTCTCCGTTCCGACCCAGCCATGTACATGAGCCCTAGCCGTACGTATGCGCGAGTAGGCGTTCGAGACCCCGCCCGTATGTACACATACGTGGCCGTATTTTCTTTCTTGCACCCTGGCCGCTATACGTACGTGTAAATGCTACATGCGCGCCTCTACTACGACACGTGCGCGCCTCTACATCCACCAGTATATATGTACGTACACGTTCGCTACCAGAATGACAACGCTACGTACGCTTCGACCTGGTGGGTCCCGACTGTCAGGCACTTCCTTGCATGCGAAGATGTAGCTGGTGGGTCCCAGCAGTCAGGGGGAAATGTTTTTTGTGAAATACGGTGGCCTGTCCGGTGGGTCCCCGCTGTCAGGTGGAGGAATAATTATTTTGCACGTAATAAGGAGTCACTTCCTTGCTGCGGCCATGGACCCAGCTGTCAGCCTCTCCACGTACAGTCCATGTCCGATGGAAGCCGTTCCTTGACCACGTTGACCACGCAGCCCCGAGAGCACCAGGGCGGTGGACGATGGCGAGGCCTAGGAAGGGGACGACGCGGAGCCAGGGAAGACGCGGCAGTGGATGCCCACGCGTAGAGGAGTACGAGGGTTCATTGGTTCGTTGCGGTGTGAGGCTGTCGTCGCTGCAGAATAACAGGGGGTGTGGGTGAGTAGAGGGATGGCCTGGCCAGCGGTGGGAGTAGTAGGGGGCGGTGAGGCCTCCGCCGCTTCGCAGCCGACCATGGGAGGCAGGAGCACGAGGCACGACTGGCGCTGGTTTGGGCGGCTGGAGCAAGAAGACCAGAGGTTGAAGAAGCACTACGGCCGTTGGATGGACATCGTACGGTCACTGGAGCTAGAATCGTGCATATGGACTAAGTTGACAAAGCCCTCCATCCCCGTCAACTTAGTAGGCCCACAAGTCAGCCTGCCACTATACTGGGTCCCAGCTAACAGGGGGAGTATTCATTTTTTTTGTGTAATAAGGAGGCACTTCCTTGCATGCAAAGATATAGCTGGTGGGTCCGAGCTGTCAGCGGCGGTAACGTTTTTTCGCAAAATATAGAGGCCCTTTCGGTGGGTCCCTGATATCAGGTGGAGGAATCATTATTTTGCGCGTAATAAGGAGGCATTTCCTTGCATGCGGCCATGGACCTAGCTGTCGGCCTCTCCACATACAGTCCACTTCAGATGCATGTCGGTCGTTGACCACGTTGACCAGGCCGCGCCGAGAGAACCAGGGCGGTGGATGACGGCGAGGCCTAGGAAGGGAACGACACAGAGGCAGGGAAGACTCGGCAGTTGTTTCCCACGCGAAGGGGAGTATGACTGTACGAGGGTTTACTGGTTCGTCTGCCGTCGCTGGAGAATAACAGCAGGTGTGGGTGAGTAGAGGGATGGCTTGGCCAGCGATGGGAGTATGGTGGGGGCGGTGAGGCCTACGCGACAGCAGAGCCGGCCACGGGGAGGAGGGAGCAGGCAGTCCCGCCGGTGCTTGTTTGAGCGGCTAGAGCAGGAAGAGCAGAGATTGAAGAAGCACGATGGCCGTTGGATGGCCATCCAACAGTCACTGCTTGTGCGTCAACCCTTTTTTTTAGGAAAGCATCAAATCTGTGGAAAACAGCATACAGCCCATCTGCCATTATTTCTAATAATTTATAGCCCATTTGCTAATTATTAAGGTTTTTTTGGAACCCATATTCTTTTTGTTAGCATTACAGCCCATATTGTGGCCACGATTAAAAAATTATACGAAATTTTGCATATTTTCGGTGCGATTCGAACTGTTTTTAATCCCGAAATTTCGACTCACATTCAAACTGATTTTAAAAATAAATGTATGTCAATATAAAATCCAACAAATTCTCCACGCATAGAAATTAATGTAATTTAAAATCTCGAAATGAAAAAAATATAATTGAAACTAATTGCCGGTTTGATGTGTTTTAAAAATGTACAGCCCATTTCTCATTACTGATGGGCCATTTTCTCGGCCAGCCGAATGAAAGCTCTCCTCGTCTTGAAAGATTTACAGCCCAACAGGCCTGACAAAGCGACTTACTTGGCAAATCACAAAAAAACTGGGTTGTGGCCATGGACCCAGCTGTCAGCCTCTCCACGTACAGTACTCTTCCGATGGAATGTCTTTGACCATGTTGACCACGTCGCGCCGAGAGCACCAAGGCGGTGGACGACTGCGAGGCCTAGGAAGGGGACGATGCGGATCCGGGGAAGATGCGGCAGTGGATGCCCACACGAAGAGGAGTATGAGGGTTCACTGGTTCGGCTGCGGTGTGAGGCTGCCGTCGCCGCAGGGCCTGGCGAGCGGTGGGAGTAGTAGGGGGTGATGAGGCCTCAACGGCAGCACAACCGACCACTGGAGGCAGGAGCAGGCGGTCTCCCCGGCGCTGGTTTGGGCGGATGGTGCAAGAAGAGCAGTGATTGAAGAAGCAGCAGGACCGTTCGATTCAAATCCAACGGTTACTGCTGCTAGAATCGTTTGTTGACTAAGTTGACAAGCCTTGTGTACGCGTCAACTTAGTAGGCCCACAGTTCAGCCTCCCCACCGGTGCGCCCCAGATGTCAATGGGAGGAATAACTTTTTTGGCATAATAAGGAGGCAGTTGATTGCGTGCGGCCAGGCCAGCAGAGGGAGTAGGGTGGGCCGAGGAAGCCTGCACGGCATCACAGCGGGCCACAAGAGGAGGGAGCAGGCAGTCCTGTCGGCGCTAGTTTAGGCGGCTGGAGCAGGAAGATCAGAGATTGAAGAAGCACGTCGGTCGTTGGATGGACATCCAACAGTCGCTGCTGCTAAAATCGTGTGTTCACTAACAAAGCCTTGCGTAAACAAGTCAGCCTCGAAATCTGTGGTGTGTACAGCCCATTTGCTATTATTTTTATAATTTTTACTCATTTTCTAATTCATATGGAATTTATTGCAGCCTGTTTTCCATTTTTAGAATTGCTGGCCATTTTCTGGTCAGTACCAGGGTCAAAAAATTAACTAAATATGTGGGAAATTTTGAAAATTCACAAATTTTTGCTGGGGAATGAAATATTCTTAATCCAAAAATTAATAGCCATACTAAAACAAATTTAAAAATAAATTAGTACTATGTCATATTAAATCCAATGAAATACGTATAGGATATCAGTGAAGAACAAAAACAAAAAAAGAAACTTATATCCCATTTGCTATAATTTTTTTGGAATTTTCAACCCCTTTTGGTATTACTTTTAACAGACATTGACCATACTCTTAAGCCAGGCCGGAATGCATCTCTCCTCGTCTTGAAAGATTTGCAGCCCAGTAATTTGGAGAAAACAAATAGGCCTAGCTTGGGTATTCTTCAAAAAGAAATATTGGGCTACCTATTTTCCCAAAGAACTGGTGCATGAGCATTTAGCTTTATTTATTTACTTATTTATGTTTAGGGGACCATGAGCATGTACCTGGGCCGGATTCATGTGAGAGCCTCCCTTCAAGTTAATTACGGGCTTCTCTATTGGGCCTTCATCAGTGGGTTGCATGTTATCAACAAGTGGAAAATGTGTTCCGTATGAAAAATAGTATGCGCTACGTACGGTACGGGGCACTAAAGGATCGAACCGTGCAACGACTTCCAAAACATTGTGTTTGTCGTTCTAACAACACATTTATTCAACCAACAGATGAAATATACTTCTGATTGTACATTGAAAACAGCAGCAGCAGCACCCAGGGCTGGGGGTGCAATAGAAGCAGTAAGCAGGCCAGAAGAGTGAAGACGCAGCTCTCTCTTCCAAACCAAACATCAGCCATCATTACAAAAGGGCTACCAAAAAAGAACAAGTTTATGCATCAAACTAAATAAACATCCTACTACACCAAGTGTACGCGTCTAACTAACTGGCTCAGTTAGACGTTACTATTTATTAAGCTGTGGAGATTGGCTGACGGCTTGAACCAGATGGGTGCCTGACGGGGGAAACTCCAGCCAGCAGGTCGAAGTCTGATACTTGCGACCCTCTCTCCTACTCTGGGATGCAGAGCGTGGTGGCACATATCAGGGTATGGTGCATGCAGAGACGCATGGTACGCTGTGTACACACAGTTTTGCCTGATGAACGAAACCGTGCTGCCATCATGATCCTTGCCGTCGGTTATCTCCTGGTTAATTGGATAATTCAGTCCGACAAACAGAAAGCGTGTACCAAGGCTACTTACCACCCTCCAGTCAAAAATTCCTGAAGGCCCAGAGAAGCTGGGATCCTGCTCAAAGACCTTGCAGTGACTATGATTGTATTCCGCGAAACAACACGTCTGGTACGTGCAAATGATCATCAATCTTTCGTCGTTGTCTGGTCGAGCTAGGAACCACCTGCAACTGCCATGTCGCTTTTCTTTGAAAGGTTCTAGGATTAGGAAGGGTAGGGACACCAGGCGGCCTACAACATCATATCAAGTTGGAGTCAAATAAAGAAGGGCTCTTGATTTAGTCAATCTTAAGAACAACATGTTATGAGCATGAATATTTTTTCAGCAAATGATGACAGTAATATAAGCAAGCCATCATGATATCATAGGAAAGTAACATACTGCTGTAACAGCCGTTTGTAGCGATGACTGGAGTAGGCCAGCAATACGTCCAGCCATAGAAGGAGTCGACAACGTAAATGAAGCCCTTGTGTTCAATGGCATCAGAGAACCATGGAGGATGTATGATCCTGCGATGGACGTGCAGATTTATCCACTTACCACAATGACCTGTCAGATAGGTGAGACCGCGGTTGAAGAATGCAATTAGCCTGAAGTCTTTATAATTAGCAGATCTTGTGGGCACTTGGCGGATTACAACCTTGAGCAAATCAAACTTGGTATCATGTTGGCTACTGTAAGATTTCGAGTATTTTGGGCTGCGGTGCCAAAGCAGTGCAGTGTTAATCGAAGGAAGGGGGATCAATCACCGGGTGTAGAACTCCACGAGCATCCAACTACCGCGACCGTCGACGAGCACCATCCAAGACGTGTTCATGCCAACCCAGTACATACCGTTAATGTAGTTGAGGCTGACGGGGATCGGATCGCAGTCAAGGGGGTTGATGCTTGCCACCCTACGATCGTTATGCTGCGTGACACGCCATTTCTGAAGATCAGGCGGCATCAGCAAGCAAGGAGCTAGCTTAAAAAGCTCCGGCCTGAGGGCTTTGAGTAAATGGTACAGCCCCGACGATCACGCGGCGAGCGGCATGGTACTGAGATTGTCCACACACGAACAATGAGCTTGATTACCTCTGTGGTGAGCGAATTCCAGCCACTCTTTCGGCAGACGCGGCTCGGTTCTGCCATTGTTAGTGCTTGGGTTTCGGACGAGGGGGAGGCTCCTTAGCGGGGATGGAATATTGGACGAGATTACGTGCGGACAAAGATGGAGAAGCGAATATGTGCTGCGGGAAGTGGACAGGTGTCGGCGTTCTGGGAACGGGGGTCCCCAGACTTGCCTGCCTGCGGCCTGTGGAGTGGCTCAAAGGGGGGCCTAGCGCAGCCCATCTTCACCAACACAAACCCAAGACCCTCGCGAGGGGCCAAGCCTTGCAGGGCGGACGACGCGGAGCTTCCTCAGGCACGGCCTCATCAGGCTGGCTCACGAGGAGGCGGAGAGATCAAGGCGGGGTACCTCACGAGGTGCCCGTGACGCAAGCCATGACGACCAAGGGCGCCGGGTGCGTGCCAGCCCGCGCAGTGTCCTCCTTTCCTCTTTGGTGCAAAGGAGGCAAGCGCAGCCGTGGAGTACCGAGGCATCAGGCAAAGGTCGCCATTTCGGTGCAACGAGACCAAGACCAGAAGGACTGCAAGACGGAGGTCATCGTGGAGCCCAAGACAGCGTCACCACCAGAGCTTTGAGCAGGCGAAGACTACTTTTGTCAGGGTAGCTAGTACTAGCTGTCCCCTTTCAAATTAGCCCGCCATTGTTGGCTCCCTTCCCGCTCGATATTTGGGAAGAGGACCAGGGCCTCTATAAATAGGACCAGCCACCCAAAGAGGAGGGATCGATCAATCGAAGGATCAAGGGATCAGAGAGAGAGAGAGAAGGGTGACTGGACTCCTCCCAGCAGTTCATCCCCCCAGCCAAGAACAGACCCTCGCGAGGCTGTTCTTCCTTGTACTGTTCATCATCATCAGCCCAAGAGGCAATCCACCACACCACACACTGGAGTAGGGTATTACACCACAACGGTGGCCCGAACCAGTATAAACCTCGTGTCCCTCGTGTTATTCTTTCCATAGCTTAGACCTTAGCGAGGCGGAGGGGTGCAGGTAGGTAGGAGGCGAAATCTCCGCGCGCACCCCAGTGTTCGAACCTCAAGGGTCTGCCGGAACCCAAAATCCGACAACAGGTGATGATGACTACAGCACGCCGCTTGACTTACGAGACACATACCAGCAGCGTAGGGTCATGTCGATGCCAGACAACTTGCTTGAGTGATCACAGTACTGGTACTCCCTACAGTGCTATGCCCTAACTTGCTTGAGTAGAGTAGTAGAGTAGGACTCTGCTCTACTACTAGCACCGGAGGAGTAGTATATTCTAATCTAAAATAGTTACAAACTTCAATGCCCGAGCGTGGAACGACTACGAACCATGCTCAAAGACCGTGTCTACGTGGTGTTTGGACATGGGCGACAACCTCAACACCAACGGTGCTGCTCCCGTTGCACCGTATGTGTTTCTGTCCTTCCTGTTCGAAATCGTGGTAGAATTCATGATTTATTTTGTGCTTATTCGGATTAAATCTCGTAGTAACTTGCTCATATATTCAACTGGCGCAATGTCCCCTACAGCCACTCCCGTTTCATGGACGGCCTAGTCGATGCCTCCAAGGAGCCCTTCGTCCACTGCTATGAGTGCCTGATGCCGTTTTGTGGCTCGCCGGTGGACATGGTGCATCACCTCACGGATGCGTGCGGCGGTCACTACTGGCCCTTGGCGGAGAACATCAAGTATGAGACGTGCTGCCCATTCACCATGCCGGAGTCGCTGGAGGATCACCGCCGCCTGCTAGTCTCAGAGGAGGACAGCAGCGTCTTCCTCTTGATTGTGGGCACCGGCAAGGCCCGCACAGGCCGCCGCCCCGTCTCTGTAATGTGCGTCAGGGGCAATGCCGCTGACGCTGACACTGATACGAGGCCGATGTACGGGTGCGTGGTCAGTGTTACTACCCCTCCGGGTCGCGCGGGCGGCGACACCGGCCTCATCGAATGGACTTGGACTCTGGGGAGCTAGGACTATCCCGCCAATGTGGACTTGGAAAACCCATGGCATCCTTTACCCGCCGACGCGGTGCACGGGGACTCCAAGGAGGTTCACCTGGACATACGCATTATCAAGTTAAATGTTGATCATTAGTCTTCGCTCAATGTAATCCGCTGTCTAAGCATGTGGAGACTTCCATGCAGGATCTTGCTCTATTGGAGTATCGCGCATGAATAAAAGTGTATCCGTTTATGGTTCAGTCTAGAATCTTCCATGTATGAATTTTTACTACAGTACTGGTGAAAGACTTACGATGAACCATTTCTTACATCTCCTCTGCCCGCTTGCAAGTCATCCTGATTTAATCCCTCCGTCTAGGTGTATAAGGGCATGGTTAATATTACTTAATAGTATAGCCAACTGTTCACTATAAGAAAGTGCCATGTCATCTGTAGCCAACATGTATAACAATCGATACTCAAAAACTAATTCTTAAAGATCATTTCTTGCAAAGCACAATAAGTGTTATTTCTTCACAAGTTTTCGATGCAGGTTGAACAGTTGAACGCTTTTGTTTGCAAAAGATACTTTTTTATCTATTTCACCTGGATGTTTGTGAGCTCTAGAGATGAAATAATATCCGAAGAAACCTATCGATACCCGTTACACATGAGATGACCCCCACATCCTTTGTAAAAATAAACAACTCCCCGATCAATGCATTTCACTCTTCGGTGCAACGCACGGGCACCTTACTACTATAGATTAGTACGACCAAAAATTGAACTAACATTATATATAGTACGGTAAATGCTGATGCATGTCACCTAAAATTATATCATTCAAAACTATGTTCAAATACGAATCCAACGATATAGTTTTTGTTGACATGCACTAACATTTTGTTAGTTAAATCTTCAGTCAAATTCAATGGGGGACAAATAAACCACGACCGATGTAGTACAAGTGTAGAGGGCGGCGCCGCACAGGAGTCTCACCTCTCACTCCGCTTGTGGCGCGGCAGTAAAGCCGTCATATCACAAAACCCAACCACTCCCAGTAATAAGTGGCCTGGTAAAATAAACGGACAAACAACCATCACATCCCTCCGTCTTTTTTGCACTTCATCTCTCTGCATTTACTTTCTCCGGTTCATCTCGCACACTCGATCCCTAGCTACTACTCCTAGGGCCAGTTCTTTTGGCGGCTTCCCCAGCTTTTCCCACAAGACTAGTCACATGTGTAAGTCATCTTACAAAAACCAAATAATCCCAAAACACTTAGGCGCGGTGCATTAACTTCTACCTCGTTTCTTGTTTCTTGACATATCAACCAATAAGAGATAAAGAGTGTGCATGCTTTTAATGACTTGAGATATCAAACACGACATGCAGTGGTTAGTTCATTGCATGCAATACTATTAATTAGCAAATAAACATTAACGTTTCTCGTTTTCTCCTCCTCCTTGGTCACGGTGCACAGCCTAAGATGACTTACTCACCTAGACGGGTGGAGTAGTGCATGTGACATGCACTAACATTTCATTAGTTAAATTTATGATCAAAATTTGACACAGATTACAATGGGGACCAATAAACCAGGACGGAGGTAGTAGTTATGGGATTACTAATCTAGAAGCCTAAAATAACTGGCCCCTGGTACTCCTACTAGTAGTAGTACTCAAGTTGGAATTCCAATTGCACGGCACAACTTGTTAGGCAAAAAATTCGATACAGGGTGTAGGAAGCGGTTTGGGAATTTGCATGCCTTTCCAACCAGTGAGATACTCCGTACAAAGTACGACAAAGAAATAACCACAGAGAAGGAAGCTAAAAGTAAACAATCAAACGAGCATTTTTCCATTTGTTTTGCATTGAATCATTTCACAAGCTTGACTAGTGCTGTTTTTCTACTTTTACAAAAACCGCATCGTAATGTTAAAAGGTGCATTTGCACGTACTAAGGAATAGTAGTACTCCCTCCGTCTAGGTGTATAAGTCTTCCCTCCTTCTTGGTCACGGTGCACAACCAAAGATGACTTATTGACCTGGACGGAGGGAGTAGCACAGTCTGCAAGCATATATCGAGAGAGACGTGTAGTGCGATAGTATATAGTAAAGTTTGTGCTATATGCACGTACTTGCAAAATGCGTACGAATACACAAGGTTTCCAAACTTTCCCTTTTACATACTTAATTAAGGACGCTAAAAATTCCTGAACGTTCGGGATTTATCATTTGCGTCCCAAAACTAATGAGATCGCCTTACGAAACAAAAATTATACTCCTCCTAAAAGCCATGGCGCTCGCAGGAGCGCTTGCGGCGCGCCAAAAGTGCCCTGGTGCGCGGCCA
The DNA here is from genome assembly GCF_003073215.2 of Triticum urartu. Lineage (NCBI taxonomy): Eukaryota > Viridiplantae > Streptophyta > Magnoliopsida > Poales > Poaceae > Triticum > Triticum urartu. The sequence goes on from NC_053024.1 coordinate 363,001,457, forward strand.
TTTCCTAGCACGCCGACACAACGCCTCTTCCTCAGCCTCGCAACTTGCGAGGTGCTGATTGGCGGCTTGCCGGCGGGCGAGCGCGATCTCACCGGTGTGGTGACCCGGTCCACGTACCGCCAAGCGTAGATGAGGCGCTTGGGCCCGACTACACTCAGGGCGTCGGCACGGGCGTCCTCCGCCACCCTCACGGCCCTCGCACGAGCCTTCTGCCAAAGAGCCAATTGCCTGACTCTCTCGGACGCGACATAGGCCTCCCAGGCAGCTTGTTCCGCGGTGCGCTTCTCTTCCTCGGCCTTCTTCTCCGCCTCTATTTTGGCGTGCTCTGCTAGAGGCAAAGCCTTCCACAAGGAGACATCCATTTCTTTCCAAAGCTCCTAAAGGCTGGGGGGGTCGGTGGGCAGTGCGGCGTTCTCCTCATAGCGGGGAGCCGATGCGTCCTCCGGCGCGCGTGCTGGCGAGATTGGGAACACCGACGCGTCGCGGCGAGGAGCGGAACGCCGACGCATCCTCCTCGACTAGTGGCGGCAAGGAACGGAATGGCGACGCGTCGCGTTGCGGCGACGAGCGGAACACTGACGCGTCCTCCTCGACTAGTGGCGGCGAGGAACGAAACGGCGACGCGTCGCATAGCGGCAAGGAGTGGAACACCGACGCGTCCTCCCTGACTAGTGGCGGTGAGGAACGGAATGGCGACGCGTGACCGTCCACGCGATGCAGCGAGGGGCTCCTGGGGCTTGGGAGGGGCGATGCCATGGTGGTCGACGTGAGAGGGAGGGGGAGGAGATAGCGATGAACGTGAACGTGAGGGGGAGGAGATAGCGATGTCGTGGGAGGCGCCGTATTTATAGCGAGCAATGGCACACCTACATAAGATATGGACTGAGCTGCATTGACTTAACTGCAGGTCCAGTTGCGTCACTGACATGTGGGCCAGACCCCTATTGGGCCCATATGTCAGTGACCCAATGCACCTACAGTTAAGTAACAGCTACGTGGGCATATTTGTTGGAGTAAATTATGGGGGAGCGAAGGAGTGGAAATATTGCTGGTCACAATGGATTGGACGAGCGTGGGGGGAGGAGAGTCATGCATGCAGATTTTTTCACACAGGCTTCCTGCAGGTATGGGGAACGGTGCATAATAAGTCATCTTGCATGCCGGGCTAGGTATAGTCTCAAGTTATTAAAAACATACACGCCCCACACATGTTCATATTTCAAGGTGCACTAAATTATTGCATGTGATGATTAAGGCTGGCCATAATGGTGGTATTTTAGCTGGTATCATGCACACGGGAATAGCAAACATGCTAATGTGCCAAAGAATTAAAGAAGAGAGGGGGGTTAGAGTAACTAGTTTTCATGCATGCATTGGTAAACACATTTTTTTTGTGAAGAACGACAGCACTAGTTGAGTACTTTTGCAGACTTCAAAAACTATTCCACCGCCTCTACTATCTTGCTAATAGTAGGTGAAAATTTTGAATCGAGCCCTTTAAACTAGAAGGGAGGTAGTGGTACTCTAATAGCTAACCTTGTTGTGATGACAAGATAGGACATGGCACGCATCTGGACTGAGGAACTAGTGTGCATTGTGCATTTAAGTTTTGCCTGAAGTCAATGTACCTCTACTTTCACCAGACTTGTAGAAAAATGTGTCAACATTCACAATGTCAAATCAATATTTTTACACTCATTAAAAAACGTAGTTCTTGTACTCATTATAATCAGTATTGTAGATATTGATATTTTTAGTATAAATTTGGTCATGGGATTCCATTGATGCATGTCAAAGCGTGGAGGAAGCGGAGCTTAGGGCTTGCATTGCCGGTCTCTACATAGGTATTTCTCTTCATGATCTTGTAATTTTAGAGACTAATTGCGCTTTTGTGGTAGCGTCTCGTGCATCGGGGGACTATGACAGGTCTGCTATGCATGACCTGAAGATGAAAGCATTGAGCATCTCAAAGTTGATCAACAATCTTCAATTGTCAAAGATTAGCCGTTCGGCCAATAAGGTGGCACACTTAATTGCTAAGTATAGCTTTGACAATAGATTAGATGGTATTCTTGTAAATAACATACCGCCTTGTGTGGTGAATATTGTATCGAATGAGTGTACTGGTGTGGCTGGTTGATTAATATAAGGTGGTGTTCAAAAAAAAGTATAAATTTGGTCAAACACTTTGAAAATGGTTGACGGGAGTAAAAAGGACCAGAGGGAGTATCATGCATGCGGAGTAGGCAAAAAAATTTGCTTGTCTAAAAAAAGGCAAAAAAAATTGCTCATTTATAGTCGGTCGAAGTCTCAAAGGGCGTGACCGCGCGAGGGAGGCGAGGTCATGGGAGGCACGACCGGAATTAAGTGAAGTTACATCCACGCGCCGGCATGGCGTGCGAACAGGCAGAAGCTATACCATCAGGCCTACGATATGGGTCTAGTAGACATGACATCTAGTGGGTCTCGCATAGTTCTCGAGAACTCTTTGGGGGCTTGTAGCCGTTTATCCACCGGGCAAGCCAGCAACCCCACGTCGTTCGCACGCCCTACTCGTCCCTGTCTTCTACCTTACAACAGTTCGCTCCCAGTCGTCCCATCCTTTCACATTAGTTTGCTCCCAGTTTTTTTTGCGGGGTACAACAGTTCAACTTCTCCTAACCCTCCTCCAAAATCCATGGCCTCCCAAATCTCCATGGTTGCCGCTGAGTACCAGGTTAGAGCCATCACCAGCGATCAGTTCATCGTCATCTACACACGTGGATCCGAGACGGTGAAAGCATGGCCTGCTCGCTTCCTACGCATGTTCAACAGTTCAACGGATGAGTGGGTCGCTGGGCTAGATGTTGAGTACACCACAGTCCTGGGACGAGAGAAGGATCTAAAGGATGAAGAGAGGAAGAAGCCCGTCGTGATCCAGGTTTGCGTACATAACGTTTGCTTGGTCTACCACATATGCCATGCCGATGTTGAGTGCCAGGATTTTAAGAACTTCCTCAAGGACAAAAGAGTGAAATTCGTTACTGTAGGCTTTAAGAACGACAGGGATGTCCTGCGTCGGATAGGTCTCATTATAGGCCAGCCCTTCGATCTCCAGAAGGCAAGCCTGGTGTCCTCCTCTCAACCTTCAATACTGACACTGTGCAGCCATGATTGATCCTTCGTACGCTAAACTGTAGAAACCTCATCACGAGTTTCATCATGCATGGGAGTCGAAGACATTAGATCAAGATCACATCATGTACGCAGCAATGGATGCCTACCTTTGTTTAAATATCTACAAGGGTTGGATGAAGAAGCAGAGCCCAGTGTCCAGTTCAAGCAAAGAAGCATCGGCGAAGAGGAAGAGGGACGAGGACGAAGTCGAGGATGTGGACTCGGACTCCGAGTAGGTGGCAGTGTCGTCGCTCATGCTGGTTCTACTGCAGTGTCAAGTGGACTAGTTGCTTAGTTTATTTTCAAGGGTGTGTTGTGCTGAGGCCCCAGCAGAACTATGTTTATGTTCTTTCTCGTTATTTCAACTCTTTAGTACGTACAGTAGTACTAGTACTATGTCTTACTACTGTTCTTCTTGCAGTTGGTACTACTGCTCGTATCTTCGTGTTCCTACTATACTTAATACGTGCGTACTAGTAGTATAATTTGGCTCAGTCGATTTGTGAAAGAAGTTCGACGAAGCGAAGGAAGAAGACGACAGAAGAGGTGGAAGAAGCCCTTCTAACCATCCATGTTGCATCAAACGGCTCACATGAGTCGACTGACCCAAATTGCTCCTTCAGATTGCAGGATCCACGTGGCATTCAAGGTCTCTAAGGTAGATTCTGCGTCCGCACCCGGTTTGCGGGCTCGACGCGCGCGCGACCGGCTTCCGCCGTGACAGCCACCATGCGCGCCTCCTCCGCACGGGCGGAGATGACAATGACACGCTAGTTCCTCCTTGCCAGCATGCTAGAGCACGCGCTCGTCCTCCTCCTTGTACGCTGCGTGCATAGACGCGGCTCCACCAGCTGCTCGCATGCTTGGCAGCGCGGCGGCATCGCGAGGAGGGACTGCAGACGACGTGAGCGGGCGAGCCTTCGGCTTCATGGCACAGGGATGGCGGCGACACGGCGGTGATGGGCGAGAAATTGTTGGCCGGAGCAGGCGGGCGCCGGCATGCGCAATGGCGGTGGCAGCATATTGATGAGTGCACGTGTGGGAGCTTACTTTAGTTTTATATATAAGGTTGGTCAAACTTAAAAGAAAACCGTACTAGTACACGTAAACATTAGACTTAGGCAGCGCTTTTATTAGTTAGTACCACAGCCATGATACGGAATCCTGTGCAAGCGCGTGAACCTCGGCCGCGCGGTCGATCGAACGGTGCGTCATCGTGTCGCGCTCGAAGGACATCCACCGAACCTTTTTGTGTGTGTGAAAACAATCCTCGAATATTACTCAACCTTTTTTCCTATGAAAGTTCTTGACGCTGCAATATTTCCATATATTTGAATTTAGCTCCAGTTCGTGTTTATCTGGATTTGGACGTTTTAGGTGCGCCCTAGTTTTTTTAATACTGATTTTGTGTGTGTGACTGAGAGAGAATGTGTGTATGTGTCCATATATGTGTTGTGGCGGAAGGGCAATGTGGAGACGGTGTGCGTGTGATACAGACATAGAGAGGTGTGAATGTGCAAATGATCATGCATGAGTGAGACATAGACAGATGCCGATACGTTGTGTATACATGAGAGAACGGTCTTCTAGTTTACTTGTGTGTGAGAGAGAGAGAGAGAGGCAGGGAGAGACAGAGATAGAGAGAGGAGAATCCATAACACAACAACCATCTCTCTCGATTCGTCGGTCCCTCGCACGGTCGCATGCAACACATGCATCAACGCGCACATTTTGACACCCTCACCCGGCCCCTGCCCACCTCAAGGCCCGCACAATCTCTTCGTGAATACCCATTTCTCTCCTTAGGTTTGTTTTCCCTCAATATCTGACACACACACACACACAGACACACGCAGCACAACACACACACACACACTCCCCCGAGCACACAATTCATCCCCATCCAAGGTTATACGGTGACCACTCTCGCTTGTGCTTCTTTGCACCCAAACATGTACAACACCTGAATCTTCAAAGAGGGCATCGAGCAGATCGAAGACGGTGACCACACCGCGCTAGAGAATGCGGGGTCATTTGGAAGCAGGGTGATGTGACGACGGTTAACTGACTCCTCCCCCCACCCTCTCTCTCTCTCTTGCACAGAATTACCAATCCCTCTCCCCCGCACAAAATTGTCAATCCCTCAACCCACGAGATCCTTCCCCTCTCGTCCATGTTTTTCCAGCTCTCTCATCAAACATGTTGTCTCTTCTCCTTCCACGTATACAGAATCCAGATGCACACGCATCTCATGTATGTTACATGTATCCATCTTTCTCACAGACCTAACTTCTTCCTCTCTCTTTCTCTCTCTATCTCTCTCTCTCTGTCTCGTTAGGTTTGTCTCCTACTCTCTCATCCACATACATACAATCTTTCCCGCCCTATCTGCTCCATCTTCAAAAGCTCTCTCTGCATGTTTCATTCACACATTGGGATATGTCAAAATGTTGCTTCTATAATGGCTGATGTAGAGTTATGGTTGTTTTTGTTGCATCCTACAAAGTAATAACAATGAAATGCATTTAGATTCTCATTTGACTGGGATTATGTGAGTTTGAGCATGTTGTGAAGTACTATAGACCTTGTATACATCTTGGGATTCGACAATGATTGTAACTATTGAATTGTATAGACCATTACATTCGAAGTCAATAGCCTAATATATTTATTTCACAATTTCAACAAATGATTAGTTCACTACAAACTAAGAAAACAAATGTGTACTCCCTTCGTTTTTATTTAAGTCCGCGTATTAGCATTGGTCAAAGTCAAGTTTTGTAAACTCTCAGAAAGCTTATAACAAAAAATATTAACATATACAATAACAAATAAATACCATTAGATTCATTATTGAATGTACTTTCACATCATACATATTTTTTATGGTAAATGTTTATATTTTTCTATAAACTTGGTCAAACTTTAGGAAGTTTGACTTCAGTCAAACCTAATATGCAGAGTTTACTACTACTACTCGCTAGTTGCTTAGCCGAATCACTCAACACGCCACACGGGGAGTCCAGTGTCACAAAATTTTGAGGTGGGCGGGAAAATCTCCCGCGACCCTGATTCGAGCAGTGGGAAGTTACCATCGTAGCCTTCGGAACAGGCCTACGGATGAAGCTTGGTAGGGGACTGTTTTCGTAACTTCAGGTTCACCCTACCCAGCCAACCCCACCCCGGCACCCAGAGTAGTACACATGAATACTCCCCATTTTCTATCCCCGCCGCAAAATAGACTTCTCCATGGCACCGCAGCCTTCGTGCTCCTCCCCTTTACATCGGCGCACTCGTCCACCGTAGCGCATCTAGCTCATCGACGACCTCGTACGCCGCACTGGATCCGGTCCACCGTCGTCGTCGTACACGGAGCCTCTTCCCCGGCATCGTCTTCCACGGTCTCGGATCTGCTTCCCGAAAGCCGATGCCAAGCGCAGAAGTACCACCATCGTGGACAATGAACTGACTCTCGTTGCCGACCATGACTCACAGAGGCCGCCGCGACCATCGTTCTCCTCCTCGATTGGTAATGTGTGTATTGAATCACTTAGCAGTACATGTGCAGTTCAAATTTTGTTCATACCTACCCTTCAAATTTCCTAGGTGCTATTGTTCCCATAAAAGTAATTGGTTATAGCCTCCATTGTCCAACAGAATATCATCTTGTAATTGTGCGTCGCTCCTATATCACGTTGTGCTTGGGTAGGTTTTTCATCTGCAACCAGTAGTGTGGCAAATGATGGAGAGGTTTTTAGAACTAGCAAGATGCCCATGCGTTGCACGCATCAAGATGCATTTGTATGAGTAGTTTATCTTGTGGGAGAAAAAGATGAATGAGGGAAGGCCTTATTTGCAAATCTGGAGAGGGGTATGGGTATCTTTTTGCAAAATTCCCATTTGTTTCCTTCCTATCTGTCAGATATAAATCGGACAACCTATATTGCAAGAAAAAAAGTATAGAGAAAAAAAGTAGACAGTAAAGGAAGTAGAGATAAATATTAAATATTAAATAAATATAACAGTAGAGAAGAGAGTAGAGATAGCATGTTGAGATTTTTAAAGCGCTGCGCGTTGTGATTCTGTTGGAGATGCTCTAACATGGCAGACTAGTGCTTTAATGTTGCCCACAAGATGCGCGAGTATTACTAGTAGTATATTTTTCTTGCCATGTTGAGATTTTAAAACCACGAGTGCGAACATGCAGAGGAGCAATGAAGACCAAACACAGGATATTCGGGACATCTTCAAGGAGCATGGCAAGTTAAAGAGGAGCTGCACCGAACCTGTAAAACGAGCTTTGGTAAGTAACACCCTTTCAATTAATTTCATGTAGCCTCGTGTTCTTCGATGTGTATATGTTGTAGTTTCTGTTTCTCTTAAGCGTGGTGTTCTTCGATGTGTAATAAGAAGAGTCTTAATCGTCCTAATGCTTTCGTTTTTAGTTTGATGTAGGAAGTGGGTGTTCTCACCTTGTAGTCTGTTTTTATTTTTTTCCTTTTGAATTCACTTCTCCGAGTTCTGTTTATCTGGCTTCTACTAAATGGATCTAGGTTGCTCTGAGTATTGATCTAAAAAGGAAGTAACTTCATGTCAGGATGCAGTTCCCACGAGGAGGGAAGTATGGTCAACCTCGAGATCATGTTTCCAAAATGAGTCTGGATTACAAACAAGGTGCCAGTTCCCTAATGATGTTGGATTAGACACAAGGTGCAAATTCCTAGATGATGCTGGATTACACACAAGCCAGGTGGAGTCGTCAACTGTTCGTGCCCTTGTGGCATTAGTAAAGGCTGAAAGAAAGCGTGCAGCAGCCCTTGAGAATGTAGCTGAGTTCCTGAAGAAGCGAAAAGAGCAATCAGGTGCTCTCTTCACCCAAGCCAAAGAAGAGATGGAAGAAGCCAGAAATAAGCTAGCAGAGGCAGAGCAGGCTAGGCGTCTCCTGCTATCTAAAACTGTTGTCAATACAAAATTTCCTTCATAATAGCTAGGTTCAAATGTTTATCCAGTCAGCATGCCTGTTGTGATGTCTGTGCATCTACTGATGTGGCACAAAATGTTTTTTGGGGTCATGTAATAACAACAATTACTTTCCAAACAATAACAGACGAAGCATTGGACATGGTATAGTTCACGCGCAAGCCCGACATTCCAAGTTCAACTTCCACATCAAACTCGTGTTCACAAATATCTGCACATTCATACATAATGTCCACAACCATGATTCACTTCAAAGCCAAAAAAATGTGAGGAGAGTTATAAATAAAGAAAATCCTCTACTAGTTCCTGCTACCAGTGCAAGCACAACAAGTCAAGACCATGCATAAATTAATTATATTTTAGTCATTTTTTGTGTTCTAAAATACCTGCGGCTCGTGGAAGGACGTGTTGCCGGCACACATGCGGATTCAATGAAGGCAGGTGGGGCAGTCTTAAGCTGGTTGCACGCGGCGAGGAGGCATGCTCAGCCGGGCCTGCAGCGAGTGCGGCCCTCTTGGCCGGCGCGTCCATTCAATGCCTGCGCTATGAGAGGTCACGTTCGTGTCAGAGCAATCACTCCTCCAGTCCTTTTTTATTTGGGTATAACGAAATCTCGTTTTCCATTCACATTTTACAAGTAAAATTCATGGACAAACTTTGACCCAAAGTACGATGGGGACTAGTAAACCAGAATGGAGGTAGTAATTTTTTTAATCAAAGAAGGGTTTCCCCTTCCGATTTTCATTACTGAAAACTAGCATCTAAATCTAAACCATAGTATTTGCCCTAGAACTACCAGGTTCAACATCTCGCAACATAAACCCATACAACCTCCATCGCAAAAAAAACCATACAACCATACGCCAAGGAGGTACGTAGTACTATGAATTCCATTTTCGCTCCATACCAATCGTTCTAAAAACTACTTACTACTTACAACGCGCCATTGAAAATCGGAACTCTTAACCCCGCTAAAAACGATATTTTAAACGTGGCTACTCGATCTGTGGCAACTGGCGAGCCACCGCGCTCCAAGTCGTTCACCTGTGGTCCTGACCATCAACTCCTACGGATCAAATTATCACGCGAGCTGACTATTCCTACAAAGGTGCTCTACCACGTACCCGGTACCCGCGAATGCAGCAATCGTGCACCTAGGGTTTTAGGGTTTATTTGTTAACGTCGCCTTTACGTAACACTCATGTGTGCGAGACAGTGAGAGGCCGACTGCGTGCGTGCGCCTCTTCTCTTCGTATATGTACTCCACCGTTTGTCTGGTGTCCAAAAAAATATAATAACTACTAGCAATGTGCCAATGTGTTGCCACACGATCAAAGTAGATTAATACATATTCACCGATTTTATAGAAAAAAAGTCTAGTTTTGAAATATGTATGTCACTAAAAATATGTTATGTTTCACTCAAAATATATTCCTTTGGCGGTTTTGATGAGATAAGGGAGGAATGTTGTTGGTTTCAAGATTCGAGAAGTGGTATATGTCTAATTTCTACTCTTACTAGCAAGATGCCCGTGCGTTGCACGGAACATCAAGATCTTGTGGAAGAAAAGGATGAACTTGGGAATGCCTTATCTGCAAATGTGGTGAAGAGTGCGGGTAAATTGCCATATTTTCCTTCCTATCCGTCAGATATAAATTGGACGACCTACATTGCAGGATGGCGGGCCCACCATCATCACCAACTCTATTTTTTATCCCTACTCTTATAAAAAAGCATTGTCGGTGATGATCGTGTGCCTGCCATCCTGCAATATAGGCTGTCCGATCTATATCTGACGGATAGGAAGGAAACTGTGGCAATTTTGCAAAAAGATACCCACACCCCTCTCCACATTTGCAAATAAGACCTTCCCTCGTTCATCCTTTTCCCCCACAAGATAAACTACTCATACAAATGCATCTTGATGTTCCGTGCAACGCATGGGCATCTTGCTAGTTGTTGCAAAATGCCCATGTGTGTGTGAGAGAGAGGGAGAGTGCAGGAGGACGGAGTGCATGTGTGACAAAGACACAAGGAGTGTGTGTGCGGTAGGTATCAGCTTAAAATGAGGCGATAGTGTGTGTGTGCACGATCAAGAGGGCGTGTCTCAAGAAGGGAAGAAAAATCTACATAGATACAAGGAGCATGATAGAGACATGTATGCGATGGTGGAAGCGCGAGTGTGCGGGTGTATAAACCTATCTAGAGGCTAGCTAGTCGATAAATATTTGTGAGAGAAATACGAGTCGGGGTGCGAAAGGGAGAGTTTTGTGTGTGTGAGAGAGAGACGGTAGTCGGGAAGGGGAGTGGAAGCAGGAGTTGTGTGTGTGTCTGTGAGAGAGAGAGACAGAGGAGACGGTAGTCGGGGTTGTCTGATCGGTAAACAAATGAATAATGTCAGTCTGGGATGGAGACGAAAAGGAGACCGCAACAAATGTTGTGTCTACAGGAGAGAGAGAGAGAGTAATTTTAGTGGTATGAGTCATATGTAGAGACATATAGGGTGTGTGAGAGAATCCCATAGAGAGAAAGACAAAGTGAAAGACGAGTGGAGACTGTGTGTGTGGCGGTGAAAAAGAAAGCTTAGGTACCGAGTGATACTAGAGAACAGTAGAGACGTGAGAGATAATGAAAACTGTGTAATGTATAATGATAGGGAGAGTGTGACACTTCTCAAGGGAGACATCGTGAGACCATGTATGCGAGGATAGGAGAAACATGAAGTGAGCGTGCGGGTGAGCTGGAGAAAAGAGAGTGATAGCTACCTGAAGGAGCATGCATGCGATAGAGATGGGCGTGAAAGGAGTGAACAAAAAAGGGATTCAAATATTTAAATTCGAGATGATGATACATGTAATCCATACTCGAACCAAGATTGATCTATCAAACATGCATACTCATATGAATTCACGCACATCTATGTTATTTAATATGTATATATTACTGATCCATACATTTTAGTAGAACATAATTTGGTTAAAAAAAATTGAATTCAACCTTAAGACTTCGAGATCGTTGTATTTGTAAATCATATTATACATATAAAGGAGCAGAATTCTTTGTTCTGCTTTTGAAAGTATATATAAAAAATGATGTATATAGAATGTAATTCCAATTGAAAATGGATCTCGCCCGAAAAAAATAGAATATAAATGGGATTCGAATTGAGTTGGCACGATAAACGTGCACTCTGCAAAATTTGAACGAAGTGGGGAAAGTCGCAGTAATCGCCCGAAACCAAAATCTGCAAGATGGAAATCACTACTGCCTATCCCTGCCACGCAAAGCCTATCTGCTGGATTTCTATAGGTTCGATAGGGTAGGTTTGTAATTTCACCCAAATGTGACGTAACCGCCTCTCACCCGGATTCATACACGGTGGGTGCCAAAACACAGTGTGTCCTCGACCGAAATCGACTCCCTCCCTGATTCATATTCATACACGGTGGGCGCCAAAAACAAACTCTCGTCGGCAAATATTCGGCGTATGCGAGATTACCGTCCTATCCCCAACCGAGTAATGTTGCTGTGATGTAGTAGAAATTTGAAACGGGGGCAAAGTTTGTAAATTTCCTCGCATTTGAGACAAGCGCGCCCTGAATACATGGTTTCCCCCTTCCTCTCTACCTCCCTTTTCCCCATTCGTACTCCGTGGGCGCCAAAACACCCTCTCCACCCCACCCTCCTCCATCCGCCGCCGTCCGCCACCCCATCCACCGCCGTCCTCCTCCACCATGCCGGAGCTGATGCCCCGACGCCGCCGTCCATTACAAGAGATCGACCTCTCTCATCCACGGCTTCGGACCGGGATCCTTGCATCGCGTCCCCTCGCTTCATCCCCGCTGCCGTCCACCTTGTCGGTGCCACTCCTACGACCGTCTCGTCCATCGCGCCCCACCGCCACCGTCTACCCTCCTAGATCTGCTTCCACGCCGCCGACAGCCATCGCTACCGCAACACCGTCAAATTCTCAGCAGATGCATACACGGCGCCGCACCAGAGGCGGTACTCTTTCGTATTTGCTCAACTTATTTATCGCAGCAATAAAATAGATCGCCACTGCTTTACTCTGATTACTTGTCTTGGTTGCGAAGTTGCCTTTGTCTGGTTTGCACCTTCAGATCCGCCATGGCACGCTCAAGACTATACTCCCAATGCTTATGGTTTTCCCCTTTTATATTCCACACTAATTAAATCATAGTAGACTAAATTTCAAAATTGGGTCAGTCGATTTTTCAGAGCTCGCCGGAGTTTGCCGGTGCGATCGAAGGGGCTCGGGTGGTTGTGGGGCCTCGCCGAACGAAGAAAACTCGACGCAGGTGGGGGTTGGGGCGGGGGTGGGGGTGGCGGAGGAACACAGGCGGTGGGGACCGGTGGTCCGGCCGGCGGCCCATGCGGTGTTCTGTATGGGAAGAATCAGAGACAAGGAAGAAGAAGGGTTAGGAGACGTAGGATCTTTATCCAACCGCCTAAAATGGTCGAGAGACAGCTGGGAGTTGCATTCTTAATGCGCTCTGGTTCATCATGTGTGGGCACTGCGCAACCAACATTTTATTATCCAAAATCTGCTTGCTCTTCTTTACCATGTTCCTCTTCCGTTCTTCTTTAATATGTACTCTCTTCGTTCCTAAATACAAGTCTTTGTATAGATTCCACCATGGACTACATATGGAGCAAAATGAGTGAATCTACACTCTAAAATGTATCTGGATACATCTGTATGTGATCCATAGTGGAAATCTCTACCAAGACTTATATTTTGGAACGGAGGGAGTATGATAGTAGTACAGTATGTTCCTTGTACTGAAGATGAGCAGGGACATTTGTAGTGTAGAGGTCGATACGGTCGGTTGTGATGGACACTTTGAGCCTCTTTGATTCGTAGGATCTTGTAAACATAGGAATAGGATTTGTAGTGGCCTGCCCACTTGAATCCTATAAGAATAGCAAGGAAATGCGGGGAGTTGTGTCGCCTTTGAGAGTTACACTGATATTAACAGTACCGCACCTTCACTTGAAGAGAGCTGGTATCCGAAGCCTTTCTAGCCGTACCGGCAATACTAGCACATATATTCCAGCAAGTTCCACTTTGTTGATTTTACTCTGATGCTTAAGGTTTTCCCGTTATATCTACACTACGATTTGTGTAGCTGCTTTGTGTCGCACTAGCAGCAGTCCACTCTTGAAGCTAAACACTGCAATGACTTACAAAATTGGCACCAAGGCATTGAGTGCCATTCTGGATGCAATGAAACTCATACGCTCCCCACCTGTTGATTCTTGTTCAGAATATGATCCTAATGACTATTCTAACCTCGAGGAGTCAAAGGCAGATGGCCTGTCCTGTTCACCCATCAAGGTGCCTGTTCTAATTTGGCAATGTTTTATTGGTTGCGGGTATCTTGCATATGTTGTCTTGCATTTCTTCTACTTTGTTGCACCGCCATCTGCTTAGTTTACTCATCATATATGTCGAGATGCCATGCCCATCCATTATCAATACATATTCCATCTGTCATCATACCATGTTTTTCCACTCAAATGCTGCTCTTGTGCATCAGACATCAAAAAGGAAGAGCGTGATTGCCGAACCTGAAGGAGCACCAGCAAAGTCCTTGAAAAACATGGTGGCGCCGGAGAAATCAGACAGCACCCCACTTATATTGGCTGTACAACCAGTGACACAAAACGTAGGACCGACTCCAGCAGATTGTACCCATACTTCACTGGCCACACCACTAGCCCCACCACACAGGACCTGCACTCTAGCAAAAGATATATCGATTTCATTTTCCATAGCACCAGCTGTACCACAGAAAAATCCCACTCCAGCAAAAAGTACAGCAAGTCCACCGGCCGAAGACCTATCCTAACTGTAGAGACGGCCAATTCCTATAGATTGGAACCCCATTCCATTTATTCCCAGTTTAAAAGACAATGCTTTCAATGTTGTTAGGGACTACGTGCATATATTCCCATCATGGGAAGATTATTGTGAAGACAAACACCATTTTCACATCTTCTTGTCCAACTTACGTGTAAGTGCTATTATTCATGGTTATTATTTTCCTGTTTTCTGCTGATTGAACACATCAATGATTTACATTACATTGTTGTAACTAGGTGAGGGTCAATCTAGATAGTCATGACGAGCAAAGCTTGCTTGTGCTTTTCAAGGAAGCATTGCAGCAATATCGGTGTTACCTGAGGAAATCCCACTTTGATGGCAAGTCTATAGACGAATTTCCGGTGAAGTCTCTTGTGCTAAATTTAGAAGACATTGAATGGAAAAACCTTGTTATGCACTGGTCTCGTTCCCAGGATGAGGTACTGTCTATGAAATCACATGACTATTTGAACTTCTACTTTTCCGCATGTGCCTTACGGATCTTTTTTGCAGGAAATCTGCTCGAAGAAGAATTCCGATTTGAAAAGAACGACAGGATATTGCAAATATGCTGCCCGCTGATTTGCTCTTGTTAGTACCTGTTGTCCTGTATCACTGTACTTGCATACATACCTGGTTCATTATGTGACAGCAGTATGCATGATAGCTTGCTTATCAATTGTTCGCTCCAAATTATCTGATCTGTATGAATGGTTACATTAGTGTAGAATATATCCAATGCCAATGAATGGTTACATTAGTGTTAATGCAATTTTAAACTGTGTCACTTTATTCGTCAGTAAGAAATGTGATGAATTGTCAGCACTGATACTTTTATGTGCAAAACCTGTCATCTGTCTGCTTGTTTATCTTTCAAAGTGAGGAAGATATAAGTGTTGAACAAGCGCAATCTCATCATCTTGCTCAGCGGCTTGCGCTACAGCTCCCCAGCAGGGTTAACCTTTCTTGAACTCTATTGAAGTGTTGTCGGTTTTGTACATTATTTTGTCGGCGTGTTTATTTGCACTGGTGGCGATCTTTGATGCCCAGTGTATGTAATCTGATGTCTGCTTGTGCTTTATTATCATAGTGGCGAACTTTGATGCCCAGTGGATGTAATATGTCGTAATTTGTTTATTGTATAGTCTAGGTTTTTTCTTATTCACGATGCTGCAGTTATTTTATTGTATATATATCCTGTCTTCGCAGTAAACCGGCCAAACCATAAAATTATGGTACATAATCGGGCCGTCATGCAATCACGATGTAGGTTGGGCCTGAAACGTGCCGAATAGCTCACGGGCCGGCAGCAGCCCAGAATGAACCCCGGCCCATGATTGTGCAAATCAAATCACGAGCTTTTAACAGGCCAAAATTGTCTCGGTCCTTGTTTGGCCTAATCAGATATCGGCTGCGAGCAGGCCGGATGCAAACTGGGCCGTAGTTAGGTCCAACTATATGACGGGCTATTAACAGGCCGAAATTAATATAGGGCCGAAATGTTAAACGGGCCCTTAACAGGCCAAAACTAAAATCAGGCCGAATTACTAAGTGGGCCTTTAGCAAGTGGGCCCAAAAGCATAGTGTCCAGTTGACGGGCCGAATCTGATATGGGCCATAATTGAGCCCAAAGCCTCTTAAAGGGCCGGACCTGATCTGGGCCGTAATTTAGCCCAGAATGTGGTAGGCTTTTAACGGGCCAGATCTCATATGGGCCACTATTAGGCCCGGAGCATGGCAGGCCATTAATGGACCGGATCAAATATGGGTCGGTATTTGGCCCAAAACATGGCAACAAGTTAATGGGCCGACCTACTAGGGTCCTCAAAATCTTGTGGGCCTACAGCTGGGCTGGCCCATTAATGTCGGCGAAATCTTGTGGGCCTTTAGCTGGGCCGGCCCATTATGATCCGCAAGAATCTTGTGGGCCTTTACCTGGGCCGGCCCATTATGGCACACAAAAATCTTGTGGGCCTTTACCTGGGTCGGCCCATTATGGCCCGCAAAATCTTGTGGGCCTTTAGCTGGGCCAGCCCATTACGGTCCGCCAAATCTCATGGGCCTTTAGCTGGGCCGGACCATTATGGTCTGCAAAATCTTGTGGGCCTTCAGTTGGGTCGGCCCATTTAAACTTGATGGGCCATTCCACGTGTCAACATATCATAGGCGCGTCTCGCCCATTGGATGAGTGACACCTATGCCAACGCGGACCTGACACGTGTCTCCTCCAGCCAATGATGATTTTACACGTGGAAAATCCCCATTGGTCGGGGCTGTTAACGGGTTATCGGATCCAAAACCCGACCCGATAGCTTAACGGCGTTCCGTTACGGTGGATGCCACGTGTCGGTCACCCTTGACGAAAGCACTTCTGTGATGCTCGATTTATCGTCATGGAAGTGGACACTTCCATGATGATAATTTTGGTAATGTCATGGAACACTTCTACGACAGCACAGGTATGACTATCTTAATTCTGTCATAAAATCGTCATGGATGTACATGCATGACAGAAAACGCGGCCTACTGTGACAAACACGTATCATCACGGAAGTGTATTTTTTTGTAGTGCAAACCATCCAAGAAAAAGGATGATGATGATTTTGAGCGCTTTGCTGAAATGATTAGACCTATCTTTTTGCGTATGTGATTAACTAATATGCTTAAAATGAATCCTTATGCTAAGTACATGAAATAAATTGTCACTAATAAAAGAAAAATACCGGAAGCTGAAATTTCCACCATGCTTGCTAATTATACTTTTAAGGGTGGAATACCAAAGAAACTTGGAGATCCAGGAGTACCCACTATACCATGCTCCATTAGAAGAAACTATGTTAAAACTGCGTTATGTGATCTTGGAGCAGGTGTTAGTGTTATGCCTCTCTCTTTATATCGTAGACTTGATTTGAATAAGTTGACACCTACTGAAATATCTTTGCAAATGGCTGATAAATCAACTGCTATACCTGTCGGTATTTGTGAGGATGTGCCTGTTGTAGTTGCAAACGTTACTATTTTAACGGACTTTGTTATTCTTGATATTCCCGAGGACGATGGTATGTCTATTATTCTTCGAAGACCCTTTTTGAATACTGCATGGGCTGTTATTGATTGCAACAAAGGCAATGTCACTTTTCATGTCAATGGTAATGAGCATACGGTACACTTTCCAAGGAAACAACCTCAAGTTCATAGTATCAACTCTATTGGAAGAATTCCATCGATTATTATTGGAGGTTTTGAATTTCCTCTACCTACTATCAAAAATAAATATGATATTCTTATTATTGGGGATGTGCATATCCCCGTTGAGGTAACATAGTGTTATTCGAAATTTCTCTGGTTCCACGTTATTCGGAATGAGTTCGTTAACAAGACTTGATCAACCTTGTTAGTGGATTCCTTTTGATGAGCATGAGATGGATGAAACTAGAGGGCACAACCTTCTATACCCTCCTTTTACTTTATGTTATTTATTTTAAATAAAATACAAATAGTATTTTCTGTCTGTTATCTGAATTATCCGTGCAATATAAAAATACCCTGAAAATAAAAGTTCTCCAAATGCCCTGAAATTTAAATATGGTTGTTTCTAGAATATTTGAGAATATCTGGCACTGAGAACACATCAGGGGGACCAAGCACCTGGCCACGAGGGGCCAGGGCGCGCCCACCCCTACAGGGTGCGCCCCCTGCCTTGTGGGCCCACGATGGCTCTCCTCCACTTATTCCTGCACCCACACACTCCCTCCTCCCACAAACATGATTATCTAGTTCAAACCTGAGTCCAAGCTCATTTTGCTACCATTTTTGATCTCCTTGCTCAAAGCACCTCTCACAAAACTGCTTGGGGGGGTTGTTCCTTGGTATGTGACTCCTCCATTGGTCCAATTAGTTTTTGTTCTAGTGCTCTATTCATTGCAAATCTGTGCTGCCTAGGTGACCATGTTCTTGAGCTTGCATGTCAAGTTTATATGGTTCCAAGTAGTTCTAATGCATGATATAGGCTCTAGGCACTTGTAGGAGTTGTTGCTATCAATTTTGTTGAGCTTGGTTCACTTTTATTTGAAGTTACTAAAAATTTTGGAAATTTTTCAGAGGAAGAAATATGTTTAGGAAAATGTACCAAGGTGGTTCTTCAAGGAAGCAAGGACCCAGGCTTGCAATGCGTGATGCTGACGATGAGCCACCAAGGGACGCTCCAATGCGGCCTTGTGAATGGCCTTCGGAAAACTTTATGGATCGAGCGGGAACTAAGGAAGAATTTAACGCATATTTGCGTAACGCTGATCTTGTGAGCTTCGAGGAAGAAAAGTGCCGCCAGTACCACTATCTCACTAGTTCCTTTGTGAGGAGGTTTGAATTTTCATCTTCACATAATTCTCCAACTGTCCTGTTTGATCTTTATGAAAAATCTTATACTATAGACTTAGAGGATTTTACCACTGCTTGTAAACTTCCACAATGGGGTGGTGCTAGTGAACCCTGCAAATCTGAATTTAGAAATATTCTTGCTAGTATAACTGTGGGGGAATCTAGAGACATAGCACAAGCTACCATAGGGAGCATTCATTTTCCTACTATACATTATTTTGCTCTCTTCATAGGTAGGTGCATAACTGGTAAAGATGAAGCATGTCATATGTGTGTCCCTGACCTCAGTATTCTTAGGACTGCTGTGTTAGGAGACAAATCTTATAATTTGGGAGCCATTGTTGCACGTAGGTTGCATCATAATAGATTTAATGGAGATTTCTTTGGAGGAATTTATGCAACCCGCTTAGCTGATTTTCTTGGTGTAACCATACATAATGATGATATTGAATTGCCTCCTGCTTACCTAAATTTATTGCTACGGTTCACCACCAGTTTGTCGAGAGGAATGAATCACCTCTCCAGTATCGCTTAATCTTTGACAGACGTCGTGCTGTCCGTATTACTCTCCCTGCTCCTGCCTTCTTTGATTATCAGGAAAAACGAAGACATTTTATTACCCGAGAGGAGGCAGATGAGTACGAGAGGAAGGCGGAGGCAGCTCACCGCCACGCTGCAGCTCAGGAGGCAATAGCCGCTGCATTGCAATACGACCCCATCTACAACTATGGATATCCGCCAGGCCAACCATGGCCATAGACCAACTTAGGCCAAAAGCCTAAGCTTGGGGGAGTACGTATTTCTCATCGACATTACATTCATGTTCACACACTCATTGCTAGATGCCGGTGCTCATACTTTTTCATTGTATCATCCATGCTAGTTTATTTCCTTTTTATGATTTCTTCTTGTGTGTTTAATAAACCTTAAGAAAAACCAAAAAAATTAGTTGTAGCTTTTAGCTAGTTTTAATTTCCATGCTTGTAGTAGTAATTAAAAAGAAAACCCAAAAAGATTTCATGTTCTTCTTTTGCTTGTTGGGAGCTTTCCAGTGTAAATAGTTTTATTTCTTTTCTTTTCTTTGGGGGTCGATAGGAGAAGACCATGATTAAATTGTTGAAGTGGCTCTTATATGCATTATTGTTGATTTAACCAAGAGCCCATATTGCCTTGTCTTCTCCTGCTTATTGAATGCTCGCAGATTCCATCTTAGTTCAATGCACGTGCACTCTTAATATTATTCACATCGTTCGGTCATGCAAGTGAAAGGCAATTATGACGATATATGATGGACTAACTGAGATGAGAAAAGCTGGTATGAACTCGACCTCTCTTGTTTTTGTAAATATGATTAGTTCATCATTCCTGATTCAGCCTATTATGAATAAACATGTTTGCAATGACAACTAGAGATCATAGTTTCTTGTGTCATGCTTAATTAGCTAGGAGCTTATAATGGTTTACCCTACGTGCCAACATGCTATTAAAATGGTTGTGATGTGGTATGATAGGGTGGTATCCTCTTTTGAATGATTCGAGTGGCTTGACTTGGCACATGTTCACGCATGTAGTTGAAACAAAATCAACATAGCCTCTACGATATTTATGTTCATGGTGCATTATATCCTACTCATGCTTGCATTTGGTGTTGATTAATTTTAATGCATGTTCATGACTGTTGTCGCTCTCTAGCTGGTCGCTTCCCAGTCTTTTTCTAGCCTTCACTTGTACTAAGCAGGAATACTACTTGTGCATCCAATCCCTTAAACCCCAAAGTTATTCCATATGAGTCCACCATACCTACCTATATATGGTATCTACCTGCCGTTCCAAGTAAATTTGTATGTGCCAAACTCTAAACCTTCAAATAAATATCCCGTTTTGTATGCTCGAATAGCTCATGTGTCAACTAGGGCTGTCTGTATCTTCCATGTTAAGCGGGTTATTCTCAAGAGGAGTGGACTCTGCTCCTCACCCACGAGAAAATGGCTGGTCACCGGGATGCCCAGTCACATGCTTTATGCAAATCAAATCAAATCAAAATATTGCAAACAAAAACTCCCCCTGGGACTCTTGTTAGTTGGAGGCACTAGTTGTTTCGAGCAAGCCATGGATTGATGCTTGTCGGTGGAGTGGGAGTATAAACTTTACCGTTCTGTTTAGGAACCACCTATAATGTGTGTAGCATGGAAGATATCACCATCTCTTGGTTGTTATGTTGACAATGAAAGTATACCGCTCAAAATATTATTCACCTCTATTTCAAAACTGAGCTCTGGCACCTCTACAAATCCCTGCTTCCCTCTGCGAAGGGCCTATCTATTTTCTTTTATGTTGAGTCATCACCCTCTTATTAAAAAGCACTAGCTGGAGAGCACAACAGTCATTTGCATTCATTACTATTAGTTTACATTGAGTATGACTTGACTGGATCTCTTTTACCATGAATTACAATGTCTAGTCAGTCCTTGATCTTTAAAGGTGCTCTGCATTTATGTTTTGTGGTCTCAGAAAGGGCTAGCGAGATACCATCTTGTTATATCATATTATGATTGTTTTGAGAAAGTGTTGTCATCTGAGATTTATTATTATTGCTCGCTAGTTGATTATGCGATTGATATGAGTAAACATGAGACCTATGCGTTATTGTGAATATGGTTAGTTCATAATCTTTGCTGAAAACTTGAATGCTGGCTTTACATATTTACAACAACAAGAGCAAACAGAGTTTGTAAAAGTTTTTCTTTATCACTTTCAGTTTATCAACTGAATTGCTTGAGGACAAGCAAAGGTTTAATCTTGGGGGAGTTGATACGTCTCCGTCGTATCTACTTTTCCAAACACTTTTGCCCTTGTTTTGGACTCTAACTTGCATGATTTGAATGGAACTAACCCGGACTGACGCTGTTTTCAGCAAAATTGCCATGGTGTTATTTATGTGCAGAAACAGAAGTTCTCGGAATGACCTGAAACTCCACGGAGCATCTTTTTGGAAATAATAAAAAATCCTAGCAGAAGATCAAGACCAGTGGGCCCACACCCTAGCCACGAGGGTGGGGCGCGCCCCCTACCTCGTGGGCCCCCTGGAGCTCCTCCGACCTCAACTCCAACTCTATATATTTGCTTTCGGGGAGAAAAAATGAGAGAGAAGGATTCATTGTGTTTTACGATACGGAGCCACCGCCAAGCCCTAAAACCTCTCGGGGGGTTGGTCTGGAGTCTGTTCGGGGCTCCGGA
Source organism: Triticum urartu (assembly GCF_003073215.2). Lineage (NCBI taxonomy): Eukaryota > Viridiplantae > Streptophyta > Magnoliopsida > Poales > Poaceae > Triticum > Triticum urartu. The sequence continues at coordinate 363,023,094 of NC_053024.1, forward strand.
GAGGGGAATCCGTCGCCATCGTCATCATCAACCTTCCTCCATCACCAATTTCATGATTCTCACCGCCGTGCGTGAGTAATTCCATCGTAGGCTTGCTGGATGGTGATGGGTTGGATGAGATTTTTCATTTAATCAAGTTAGTTTTGTTAGGATTTGATCCCTAGTGTCCACTATGTTCTGAGATTGATGTTGCTATGACTTTGCTATGCTTAATGCTTGTCACTAGGGCCCGACTGCCATGATTTCAGATCTGAACCTATTATGTTTTCATGAATATATGTGAGTTCTTGATCCTATCTTGCAAGTCTATAGTCACCTACTATGTGTTATGATCTGGCAACCCCGAAGTGACAATAATCGGGACCACTCCCAGTGATGACCGTAGTTTGAGGAGTTCATGTATTCACTATGTGTTAATGCTTTGGTCCAGTACTCTATTAAAAGGAGGCCTTAATATCCCTTACTTTCCGCTAGGACCCCACTGCCACGGGAGGGTAGGACAAAAGATGTCATGCAAGTTCTTTTCCATAAGCACGTATGACTATATTTGGAATACATGCCTACATTACATTGATGAATTGGAGCTAGTTCTGTGTTAGCCTAGGTTATGACTGTTACATGATGAACCACACCCGGCATAATTCTCTATCACCGATCCATTGCCTACGAGCTTTCCATATATTGTTCTTTGCTTATTTACTTTTCCGTTGCTATTGTTACAACCACTACAAAATACCAAAAACATTACTTTTGCTATCATTACCTTTTGCTACTGTTACCACTACTATCATATTACTTTGCTACTAAACACTTTGTTGCAGATATTAAGTTTCCAGGTGTGGTTGAATTGACAACTCAGCTGCTAATACTTGAGAATATTCTTTGGGTCCCCTTGTGTCGAATCAATAAATTTGGGTTGAATACTCTACCCTCGAAAACTGTTGTGATCCCCTATACTTTTGGGTTATCACCTGTGAACCTGAGTTTGATACGAATGTTTGCCTTTTCTGTTGTACTTGTGTGTGAACTTGCTAGTATGTCTACTGTGGGATTTGTGATATGTGGGTGTCAATGGCACACCTTCTTCCCGAGAAGAATTACACATGCTTGTTAGGTAGCAACGGCACATCAACTCTTTTTTTCTCTTTTTGCTATGTCTTCCCCTCTCCCCTGCTCACCCCCCGCCGTAATATTTTCGGCCTCAAAACAAACATAGTAATGCGTTGTTTTGGGGGCTTGATGAAAAATCGAGTGCTGCTTTCTGTAGGTTGGCCCGCCCAGCAAATGGGCTACTGGTTCACCATGGACTGGGAGGCTAAAAATACAAGTTGTATGGTGCAGCGGCAAGTAAAAAAAGCCATCGAGAGCCATCCACTAAAAAAATCGCATCTAATGTGCTTATTCAGTCGCGCCGTCGGCCCCCTCTTTAATCCAGTTCGCTCCATTCCCCAACTGGGAGCATGGGACGGAAGTTTATTTCCCCCTCGTGCTGACGGGGGATTGAAGAAGCGCGACATCGAATCCAACACCGGTGATGGCTGTTTGTCCAAGTGATTTTTAGATAAGAAATGCATGTTTCAGAGGTAGAGCATTTAAATCAACAGGCACTTTTCAAACATGGATAAGAGAATGTTGGAAATTTTATTCAAGGTGAAAAATAGAACTAACAACAAGTTAACATCATGTTGATCAACATTCATGTATAGCACATCTTCATATGATGCAAAGTAAAAAAATATGCTATTTTCAAAATGGCAAGAAAATGTTGAGTGTGCAAAAAATTGGGTAAACTAGGGACAAAATTTTGGCAAGTGTTAGATATTTTTCAATTGCACCAGTTGGAGTCGAACCCGGGCAGTACAACTTTTGGGTGAGAGGGCTGCACCCACCGGGCTAGTTTTGTATGTTCGAAAGAATGAAGGCGTCTTCCCCGGCTCCGGTTCTTTCCCGTCTGTGTGCGCTCGCCGTGGTGGCGCTGCATGCCATTGTCAGCATGCTGAACAAACAAGAGGAATCCAGAGAGGACTGTACGTCAAGAGACTAACAGTGGGGACCCACCAGATCCAAGCCGTACGCAAGCAAGTGCCTCATTGAAAAAGAAGCTTCCTCCTAATTGTATACTGACGTTGGGGCCCACGGGTTTGTCAACCTAGTCAATAACAAAAAATTCCAATGATGACTGTCATCGGGGAGCTTTTTTCAGGGGTATCATAATTTTTTTTTGTTGTTGTTGTTGCGGGAAAGGGGTATCGGGGATCTAGTTGCTATCATTTTTTCCAGAGGGCGAACAAGTATCAGTTAGGCCTAGGTTTTGTTTTTTAACATGTGTAGCCCACGACATACCGAGACAGTGGTTCAACTTATTTTTTGAGGTCCATCATGTACATACCAGCCTATGGGCCTCCGAGCGTAGGTGTTACTTTTTCTTAAAGATCGACAGCCCAATGTACTTTTTAATAAAACGCAGATCTCTGTTCTATTTATCTATATATATAAGAATAATAATGATGTGTCCAATTTATGTTTTCCCTTGTACCCACATTATATATATTTATATTATTACTATTATCGTATATTTAATAGAGACTTATATATACATTATAAAAACATCCCACGTCTTAGCATTAGCGAGTTATTACTCAAAAGAAGCTCCGGTTTATTTTTAGCATTAGCGAGTTATTACTATATGTAATGTTAGGTTAGAAGGAGCAATTAATAACGCGCTTATAAATGTGTGGCTCCAGTTTATTTTTGATATTAATTGCTCCTTCTAACCTAACATTACATATAGAACAAGCCCAGCTACGTGTATTTCAAGAAAGTGCAAAATGGGTTGGGATTTCTTAGAAAATATTAAATGGGCCGCATTGACGTGAAATTATTTGTTCACCCAGCCCAGCAAATGGACTGTAAATTCTAGAAAACATGGGTTAAATATATGCCACATTTTTGTAGGCTGACATGTGGGCCAATAGGTCGAAGCCTACGCAAGGCATTGGCCCTGTTTGGATCCATAGGTTAGAGTTAGTTTGGGTTAGATTGGACTCAACTAACCCAAAAATATCCAGACAGGAGGGTTAGTTTGGGTTAGGTGCATCTAACCCATTCGAAAAATCTAAACCACCCAAGAGGTGCTTATTTGGGTTAGTTCTTCTTGGGACCACTAAAAGAACATTTTTTCTCTTGCTCTCGCTGCAGCAAATCCCTCCCCACCTCCTCGAAGCTTCTCGTCCTCTCTCTCCCTCGCTCTTGCACCGTCCTTGAAGGCTCCTCGCCATATTCATGCTCCATCTAACTCTGTCATCCAAACACCTCTTTGGCTAGAGTTAGTTCAGGGTTAGTTCAGGGTTAGAATCTAACTCTAATCTCTAACTGAGTTAGAGTATCCAAATAGGGCCATTGTCAACTTAGTCAACAACTGATTCTGACATCCACAGCCATTGGATTTATATCCAACTGCCGGCATGCACCTTCAATCTCTTGTCTTCTTCCTCCAGCATCGCAGGGACCGCCTGCTCCGGCCTCCGGTGGCTAGCGGCTCTGCTTAGCATGCATCGCTGCGAAGCTCTACTCCACCATCGGCCAGGCTATCCCTCCACCCCTCCACACCTCCTGTTATTCTCCACCGACTACAGCCCCACGCCGCACCAGAACCAGTTATAACCCTTGTACTCCTCTCAATCTGCGACTCCACTGCCGCATCTTCCCATCTCCAGGTCGTTCCTGTCCGGGGCCTCGCCGTCGTCCACCGCCTCGCTGCGCTCGGTGTGGCGTGGTCAAGAAATGAGAGTCATCGGAAGAGTGTGCAGAGCCTGACAGCTGGGACCCACAACGTCCATGGTCGCATGCAAGGAAAGTTCCTCCTTATTAAGCTGAAAAAATGTTTCCTCCCCCAGATAGTTGGGACCCACCGGATGTATCTTCGCACGTAAGGAGGTGCCTCCTTGTTATGCAAAAAAACTATTCCTCCCGATGACAACTGGGACCTGGCAAATTTGGTGGCTGACTTGTGGGCCTACTAAGCTGACGCATACGTGGGGCTTTGTCAACTTAATCAATAAATTATTCTAGCACCTGGACCGTTGGATGTTAATCCAACAGCTGTGTTGCTTCTTCTACCTCTATTCTTGCTCCTGTCTTCTCCTGTGGGCGGCAGTGATGCCGCGCACCCGAACCAGTCAAGTTTCCCACTCCTCTCCATCTGTGACTCCACTGTCACGTCTTCCCCATCTTCGGGTCATTCCAGTCTGAGGCCTCGCCGTCGTCCACCATCCTTGGTGCGCTCGGCACGGTGTGGTCAACATGGTCAACAAACGAGAGTCGTCGGAAGATGACTGTACGTGAGAGGCTGACAGTGAGGACGCACCACACCCATGGGCGCATGCATGCAACTGCATCCTTTTTACCCTAAAAATAATGTTTTCCCCCCTGATAGCTGGGACCCACCAGCTACATCTTTGCACGCAAGGAAGTGTGTCCTTATTACGAGCAAAAAAAATGATTCCCCCCTAACAGCTAGGACCTAGCAGCTATATCTTCGCACACAAGGAAGTGCGTCCCTATGCTCTCTGCCAGCTAGGACCCACTCGGTCGAAGCGTACGTAGCGTTGTCTGTCTTGTCGCGAATGTGTACGTACATACTGTTCAATTGGTTGCTCTGCAATGATGAATCGTGGCCGAGTAAGTAGCGGCACATGTCATAGTAGAGCCCCTCATGTAGCAGTTTAGTCTGTCCTATTTAAACCGTGTACACGTACATACAGCCACACGCCAAAAAATACGGCCACGTTCACACATGCAAGCGGGCTCTCGAAATGCATACTCACGCATACGGACGGCCGAGGCTCGTGTACATGGAGAGGCAACGAACGGCAGCGACGTTGTCCTGTTCATCTTCAGCAAACTAGGTGGGTCGGAACAGAGGAAACAACATTGTGTTCACCGGGAGCCAAGTGACTCGGTCGGAACGCGTCATGTTCATCAGGAGGCAACAGATTGGGTCAGAATGGGTCGCGTTCAATGAGAGCTAACTGGCTTGGCCGGAACAAGGTCTAGCGTACCGTAAAACGAAGGAAAACAGCCTTGTGTTCGACCACGTACGGTCAAAACAGGGTCGTGTTCATCGGGAAGGGTCTGGCATACCGCAAAACGGAGGAAATAGACTTGTGTTCGATCTCCTACGGTCGAAACGGGGTGCTGTTCATCGGGATAGGTGTGACGTGCCGCAAAACGGAGGAAACGGACTTGTGTTGGAGAACCTATGGTCGAAACGGGTGTCTTGTTCATCGAGAGGGGTGTGGCGTACCGCAAAACAGGACTCCACGGGCTACTGTTCATCCACCATCTACTGCCTCGCTCCAGCCTCCACGGGCTACTGTTCATCCACCGTCGACTTCCTCCATCCTCCAGCTGCTACTATTCATCCACCGTCGATTTCCTCCATTCTCCACCAGCTACTGTTCACCTGGGGGTCCTGTTCATCCAGCCTCCACCGGCTATTGTTCAACCAGCCCTCTCCACGGGGTCTTATTCAACTAGTCCTCCACGGGACACTGTTCATCCAGCCCTCCACCGGCTACTCTTCAACAAGCCCTCTCCATGGGCTACTGTTCAACCAGCCCTCCACCGGCTGCTGTTCATCCAGCCCTCCACGAGGTCATGTTCATCCACCCCCAACCAGCTCGATCGGAGTCCTGTTCATCCAGCGGCAACGGCCTCT